>NC_135662.1:78245565-78501228 GCF_964188315.1 Podarcis muralis | reverse complement strand
ACACACCTCAGCAGTAGTAGCAAACTGTTCCTGTAATGTACTAAAGTTTGCTTTCGAATGTGCAGATTTTAGAGTAGTAAGAATTGAAAACCGGGGAAATGTGAATTCAGCCAACCTTAGAGAACAGAACTATTGTGCCCCAAATGTCCAAAGAATCAGTTACAAAGGCTTAGGTGATTTACTACAAACATCACATGCTTTCCAATTTGGCAAATCAGCTAAGAAGATCCATGCATGTTCCCAAAAACCATTAGGGGACTCAAGAGCCTGCAAGGAGACTATAAATTGTATAAAGGCGCTAACCTAATTTCGGAGAAATCCGAAATGCATCCATCCTCCCAGACAGTCTCTCACCACAACTGCAAACAACCAATCAACCCCTATATTCTCTGCACAGAGCTGTTAGAAAGTAGTTGGGGCATAACTGTGAACCTTCGTTTCTACTAAAAACGTTGCCTAGAAGATATTTTCACCCTTCACACTGATAAAATCTTTTGTTCCTCATGGGTTGCACTGTATTCTTGCTTGCCAGTGGAAGTTCCCTACAACAATGTACGTCTTGCTAAGAATTAGATCTGCACCAAGCTGCATTACGTCACACACATCATTTATTTATATGATGTATGCAGATCATGAACGAGGTCTAAAAGTTTCACTTCCCCCGATGCTGTCCATACGCTTCCCCCGATGCTGTCTTCGGAAGTATTTGTAAATACCAATCCCCGCAGTTCATAAAAGTTAATAGCTGGCCGTTTCGTAACAGGCCTATCAATCTTTTCCCAATCATCTATAGTAAGATACTGCTAAGTTTCCTGGAAGAGATTAACTGCTAAGGTTGCCCGCACATTTCGCCACCAAAAGAAGTCACGCCCTTTGCAATGAAAGCGTGCATTAAACGGCTGTATGGGCAAGAGAGATGGGCAGGACACTCTTCGCAGGGGATATCTCTCACACACACACAAACTTTGCCCAGCTTTTAATGCAAGCCGTTCGGGGGGAAGCTCCCCACCCGCAACATTCCCAGCAAAAGCCGAATCTGTGCACCACCATTTACTGTCTCGCGTCTGCTGCACCTCCTCTGTAGCGACTCGCCGAGGAGGCTAGGTTAGAAGCGATCGATGCAAGCACATTACGCACCAGCACAGGGGGAGGAAATGGATCGAGCGAGCGAGAGAGAGGCATCTTTCCTTTCAGCCATTAATTATAAATCAGCCAAATCTCAAGAAAGCCCTTTGGCAGACAAGGATGCTAAACAAAAAGGAAGCACCGCCGCCGCCACCACCCCAATCCTCTTCCAACGTGTAGAGGCGCATCTGCCTAAGCAGCCAAGTAGCAGCATCGCACTATTCCGGGCCCCTAAAAGATAACGAAATGGGGGTGGGGGGAGGAGGGGGAGGGTCGCCCCTCTCTTTGCATCGCAGAACCACCAGCAGATATGGATGTATGACTAAGTATTTCCAGTTGATTCTGCGCGCGCCTCCGCCGCGAGAGCGCGCGCGCGCACACACACACACACACAAGCCACGAAAATCCTGGTCCACAGCAGTGCGAGACTAAATGGAAGCGAGGGGTCTATTTCCCATCTTCCCCGCTCGCCTCCTTCGCCCCCTTCCCCGGCAGATCTTGACGACTTCCCTGCTCTAACGAGTGTCTTCTTGCAGGGCGGCGGGGAAGGCGAGTCGCTGCCGATGCCCTACATAAGCCATCGAGGAGCCGAGGAAGGAAGGGGGTGGGGAAAGCGACGGCCAGGCAGGCAGAAATAGCCCACCTTTGCCTGCTCGCCCTCTCTCTCCAGAAGGAAAAGGATCATAAATCGTTTTGGGGTGATGGTGTTTTTTTAAAAAATAAATAGATCCCAGGCAATCGAGGACACCCCATCTGAACACAAAGAGGGGGAGGGAAGGGAGGGGAGACCTTTGCAGTGCGGGCCCCTCCTCCACCCAGAGGCAGCAGCCCCTCTCCGCACAGGGGGAAGGGGGGAGGTAAAGGGGGGGGGGAGAGACCTGGGCACCATCCATGATGGCCATGGCCCGACTCACCCAACGCCGTCGCCCCTGCTTGCTGTTTCCCGAGCATATACCAACAACAAAAGGCAAATCCTCAAGGCGGGGAGGAGGGAGGTGGCTGCGGCGCCCCGCGGGCTTCTTCAGTGCAAGGTCCTGACCTTGCCCAATTGCAGCATCCTGCCTGGCCGCCGCCGCCGCCAACGCCGCCGTCGCCCTTCCCGCCGCCTCCCTCTTTCGCGGAGGGCTCCGAGGCGGGCTCCTTCTTCATACACTGCGTGGCTCCGAGAGGCAGCCTCTCTCTCTCTCTCTCTGCCTCTCCCGCTCGCTCTCGCTTCTGTCAGAGGGAGAAGCAGCTCGACGTCTGGCTCTCTCTCGCTCTCTCTCTCTCCCCCCTCAGCACCACCTCCCGTTTCCTCTCTCCACGGACTCGGCAGCGGCGCTCTCTCTGTAGTGCGGCCACCTCAGCTTGGCAACCTTCCGCCGCTGGAGAAGATACTGTGACAGCTGCCGCCGCCGCCGCCGCCGCGCTCCCTTCTCCTCCCTTCGCTAGCAGGAGCGCGCGCGCCTGGTGCCGCCGCCGCCGCTGCTCCAGAGGCCGGGCTGGGGCGGGCAGGCGGGAAAGCGAGCAAGGCGGCTGCGCTCTTTTCTCTCTCTCTCCCTCAGCGAAACGCAGCCGCCACCTGCGCCTGGCGAAGAGGGAGGAGGAAAAAGCGCGCGAAGAAGCGTCCCCGCGTTGTTGCCCCGTCCGGGCTAAAGAAGCGGAGGCTTCTGCTGCGGCGCGAGGGTGACCTCGCTTCTCCTCCGCTCGGAGAGGCTTCCCCGCGGCGGCGGAAAGTTGCCCTCAGAACGGACTCCTGAATCGGCGGCCGAAAGAAGCGCACCCCCTGCGCACGGCCGCCCTCCCCGCCGCCCCGCTTGGCCTCTCCTCGCGCGCCGCCTCACCCCATCCTCCGGCGGGCATTGGGGCGCGCTTGGGCTAAGGAGAAAGTGAGGGAGCGGCTGCCATCTCCGCCCCGGGGAGCGGCGAAGTCGAGCAGCTGCTGGGGGAGAAGGGAGGGAGGCGCGAAGCCGGAGACGGAGGGGGGTGACCCTTCCGAGGTCAGGCTCGCAGGTGCTGGTGGCGGGCGGGAGGCGCGCTCGCCGGAGAGAGCGGCGGCGGCGGCGGCGGCTCAGGATTGCTCCTGCGGGAAAGGCTGCGTGGCCAATGCCCTTGAATTCCCCTCAGCCAAAGTCGCCGTCCCTCCTCGCGCGGAGAGTTCAGTCAGTCAGGGTTTGGCAGGCGCTGACATGGGAGGCGGCGGTTCAGCCCTCAGCTGCTGCCTCGCACAGCTGTAAGAGGGTTTATTCAAGCTCCGGCTCTGCCGAAAAGGGGGGAAAGCTCTGAAAGGGCTGCCTTGTTCCTTTTGCAGCTCACGGACTCCTTCCCACGTTGTCGCAAAGCCCCATCCTGAAATGGGGGGAAACACATACATACACACACGCGCGCTTTCCCTGACAGGACTGGCAAAGACGATGAGGAAAATGGCAGCGGTGCGGATTTTAACTCCTTGGTTACATTAAGGCAAATTTGTGGGGTGTCAAAGTCACCGCAGAACAAGTCAGAAGGATGATTTGTAGGGGTTTGTTTTTTTAAAAAAAACCCACACACTGCATATATAAAACTACACAGGGCAGGAATGTTTCTAAAATGGACATTATTTTAGGATTCCCTGGTAGATTTCTTCATGTTCCGTTTAAAATCCAGGTGAGCCAACTCCTCAGTATGAAAACTCTTCAGGTTCCAGGTACACTATACAGAGGGTTGGAATAAAGAAATAATCATTTGAACGCCCAAATCTATATTCCAACTTTAATTCAAAGAATGCCTAAATGATCTCACGCCAAACAGCAGTTGGCAAGCATCTTTCTCTACGGAGGTGAATTTCCAAAATATCCTCTCTTCATATGGATGGTGTAAATTCTGCATTAATAATTGCTAGTGAAATCAGATCTCAAAGAAACTCACTGCTGCCACCTTTTGCTTGGTAATTTTTCACGGCTATTCCAAACAACAGTATATTTCAGGAGGAGTTCTGGATGATTATTTCGCAATAGAATATTGGTCTTTGAGATTTGTTTTTATGGTTTATTGTATGACAGTGCCCCCCCCCCCCAAATCCTAGGCTTGTTTACTCTGAAATAAATCCAACTGAAAACTATGGGATTTGCTCTCAGGATTTGGTAAACCAAGGGCTACAATCCTTTGCACACTTACCCAGGAGTAAATCCAACTGAATGGAGGGGGGAGGATTTACTTCGGAGAAAACATGCATGGGATCGGGCTACATGGAATAAATCAATGTGTGATATGTCCTACTGCTGCCCTGAAAGATGTGCTAAAGAAGATCAGGAGAGGAACTCAATGAATTCTGCATGTCTGTCTCCACTGCAGAAGATGTGGGACAGACACCTACTGAACCGAAAATGGATCTTGGGATTGTAGTGTACAAATCACCCCAATGTGCAATGTGTTGAGGGAATTGAGAGGCACACACACACACACACACACACACACACACACACACACAGAGAGAGAGAGAGAGAGAGAGAGAGAGAGAGAGAGAGAGAGAGTAGTTTTTCTTCTTTTGTAGCATTAGAACCTGGGATTATCTAATGAAGCTGAATGCTGGGAGATTCGGGATAGACAATGTCAAACTGTGCATCTTCGCTACATGATGGATTTATTACCACAAGGTGTAGTGATGGTCACTAATTTAGATGCCTTGAAAAGGGAACTAGACAGTTCATGGAAGATAAGCCTATCAGTGGTTAGTAGTCATGGAGGCTGCATATTGCTTCCAATATCAGAGTCCCTAGGCATCTTATGTTAATCCCAATTGCTGGGGAACACGAGTGGATGCTCCTGTACTCATGTCCTGCTTTCAGGCTTCTCATAGGCATCTGGTTGGACACTGATGGTACAGAATGAAGGACTAGAAAGGCATTTGGTCTGATCCAGCAGGACTGCTCTTCTGTTCTGATTTTAAAGGATATCCCATGTTGTATCCAGTAGTTTTTGCGCTAGTGGAAAGCATTTCAGTTTAAACAAGGTGAGTTTAGTATTTTTGCCAGCCCTCTACCTACCCCCTGCCTTGCAGACAGATGACAACAGCATACCTTCTTCAGCCCTCTGAGTTGTGTTCCATACTAATCTGGAGGGTCCCACAACCCTCAGGGGCAGTGCTGAAATGGATAGGTTGGACCAGTGAAAATAAATCTCGCTGCCTTGTACAAATGGAAATTCTTTTTTGCTAACACAAATATGCCACCGGATACAACCCAGTATGTTTCAGATTGGAGAGTTATTGGTGTTTTTGATTTCTTCTGACCAAAGTTGGTTTCTTCCTGTTAACAAGTGATGATGATTATTATGTTCTGGGCAGCTAATAGTGTAACTCTATATATATCTGTTGGTGAATCAACCCTACTGAGCTCAGTAGACTTTAGAGTAAAAAAAGAAGTGACTGCAAGATTGCAACCTCAGGCTTTAGTCCTTTGAACACTTACTCATGAGTTAATCTTGTGGAATGCAGAACAACTTACAGCATGCACAGAATTGGGCAATATAAAAACTAGGCTCACCTTTTATGTTTCACATAAAAAATTAAGCGGTGAGATCTTCTATAAAGACCATGTGTTTAAAGGTAAAGGGACCCCTGACCATTAAGTCCAGTCATGGCCAACTCTGGGGTTGCGGTGCTCACCTTGCTTTACTGGCCACCTTGCTTTACTGGCTTACAGCTTCCAGGTCATGTGGCCAGCATGACTAAGCTGCTTCTGGCGAACCAGAGCAGCGCACAGAAATGCCATTTACCTTCCCACCGGAGCGGTACCTATTTATCTACTTTGACGTGCTTTCGAACTGCTAGGTTGGCAGGAGCAGGGACCGAACAACGGGAGCTCACCCCATTGTGGGGATTTGAACCGCCGACTTTCTGATCGGTAAGTCCTAGGCTCTGTGGTTTAACCCACAGCGCCACCTGCGTCCCCTACTTTGTTTATCCATATATAAATACCCAGGTTATTGAAACTTCCCCCTCTTTGCCTTCATCTAGCCTTACTAGGGTACTTGATTAGTCATAAAGATATAACATGTGTTTATTCATTATCTTAAATTTTACAAGTTACTTTATATGGTAACAAATTTCTTAAAGATCATTAGTGGTTTTCAAGGGTGCCGAAGCTTCTGCACCATATTTCAGCGCAGTTGTGTATGTTTGTGCTGTAAAGTTGCATTGTGAAGACTTCATTCAAAACAATAATCTTCCCTCAAGTCAGAGACCTGGCTTTTTTGTGCCATTCACATTGATAGTCCTATACAAACAACAAACAAACAAACAAACAAACAAACAAACAAACAAATAAATAAATACGCTAGTTAGCAGTCAAGAACTGCAGAAATAATTTCTCCCTGCTGTTTGTATCAGTAACAGATTATGCAAGCTGTCCAGCACTGTGAACTGTTAAAAAAAGAGAAGCTATTAACATTAATTGTAGTTGATCAATATTTGGGAACGATCAACATTTAGCATCCTTTCCCATGGGTTATATGAGAAGTGCTGTCAGTATGATGCACACGTCATCAGGCATATAAATTGGTGTTAGAAGAGAAATGTAGGGAAAAATCAGGGGTGTTATGGGAGTATTGTTGTATGGTAAATTGTGTCGTTAATTCTTAGTAAGCATTTGAGGGAAGAATCTACCAATGTAGCTTACAGATTCTCCCATTAATATATCTACTTGTTAGAACATCTCAAAATAATTCCTATCAAGTTTTTCCCCAATGAGATTCACAGACACGGAATTTTGGAATGGACGTCCACCTCCTGACCTGGATATCTCCTTTGTCCCATGTTGTTTCGAAGTTTCTGACATCTGATCATTCAGAATTTATTGCTTAAGACCCATAACAAGCACTAAAATACACTGGGTGGTGTTCAACATGGCATTAAGGCCAGTGTTATTTTTCTAGATGAAAAACAGGTGCCAGAACTCACCATGAATGCCTCCCTTGTTCTCTTATAGTGGCAATTGTACCCACCCAGAACCGAGTTCCAGTGAGTTCCGGCTGGAAAAAACCCCCTGGTTAAGGCTAAAGTTGCATCAGCACAAAGATTTCTACTTCTGCAAAAGAATATTCTCCCCCTCTCTGCTCCACAAGCCCCCATAATCTGTACTGGGGCTTTCTCCAACTCTCCGGAGCAGATTTCGGGATGGTGTGGTTATGTGGCAGAGAGAAGGGGGGGAAGTCTCCTTGCACTAACAGTAATTGTTGCACACAAGTATCTTTTGAATACCACCCATTGTTGGTAAAATTCCATGAGATGCTACAGTTTACACCCACCCACCCCCACAAAATTTTAGTTGTCTTTCTGATAATTTATACTTTTTATTAAGTTGTATCCTGTGGTGGATTCCCACTTGGAATACTGTACACAATCCCGCTCTCCCCTTCTGTAGGCGCAGTAATGTTGGAGAACCATTTCTTTGATAAAAGATTCAATTGAGTACATTCAGGTCATAAGCCTTGGTTTCCAGATCCTTGATCATCTTGGTTGCCCTCCTCTCCACACATTCCAGCTTGTCAACAACCTTCTTAAATTGTGGTGCCCAGAATTGGGCCCAATATTCCAGGTGTGGTCAGACCAAGGCAGAATAGTACCACTCCTATTCATTCCCTTGATCTGGACACTAAATTTATGTTGATGCTGCCTAGAATAGCTGCATGATGTTATTATGAACATCTACCATATTGTAACCTAAAACATTTTGGCCCAGTTTTGCCATACAATATCTAAAAGAAGCAGTCTTTATTGTTGCATCAGTGTTTTTGCCCATAAGTAAATATTATCATTACTATTACCCAGTGCTTTTTTTAAGAAAAAAAAGGTGCCAATACAGTGGTACCTCGGGTTAAGTACTTAATTCGTTCCGGAGGTCCATTCTTAACTTGAAACTGTTCTTAACCTGAAGCACCACTTTAGCTATTGGGGCCTCCTGCTGCCACTGTGCTGCCGGAGCACGATTTCTGTTCTCATCCTGAAGCAAAGTTCTTAACCTGAAGCACTATTTCTGGGTTAGCGGAGTCTGTAACCTGAATCATATGTAACCTGAAGCATATGTAACCCGAGGTACCACTGTACTCACCATGAAGTTGTTACAGTAAGTGCCACAATTTTAATCTTTGGGGGGAAATGAGGTGCTGGTACTGAATACCCTTGAGAACCCCAGAAAAACCCTGCCATTGCCAGCATCATCACTGTATCTTTATTTATACCCAAACCTTTCCCCCCTGACAGGACTCAAGGCAACATACAGATAAAAGCAAGAATTGCTGAAAACATAGAACAAAAATAACCAAAACACAATTAAACATTAATAGAATTAGAACTATATACACATATAAAATCTGATTAAAACATACAAATAATTACAATAAAAACAGCATGGCACCAGCCCTTTCATTAAAACCAGTCAGTTCCCCAAAGCCTCTTGAAACAATAAGATCTTCACTTGCCAATGGAAGAACAATAAGGAGAGAGCCAGTCTAGCTTCTCTAGGGAGGGAATTCCAGGGTCTGGGGGCAGTCACTGAGAAGGCCCTTTCCTGCATCCCCACCAAGAATGGCTGTGATAACCGTTTGTTGAGAAGACCAACTATTTACCCTTGATGTATTACAAAGATCCACTAATGTCACCACATAAAAATCTGGGAGGCATGCTGGTGGTTCTCAGCCCTTCAATTAGAAACTGCTAACTTATCTTCGAAGGGGTGGTGCTGTGGGTTAAACCACAGAGCTAGGACTTGCCGATCAGAAGGTCGGCAGTTTGAATCTCTGCAATGGGGCGAGCTCCCGTTGCTCAGTCCCTGCTCCTGCCAACCTAGCAGTTCGAAAGCACGTCAAAGGGCAAGTAGATAAATAGGTACCGCTCCAGCGGAAAGGTAAACGGTGTTTCCACGCACTGCTCTGGTTTGCCAGAAGCAGCTTAGTCATGCTGGCCACATGACTCGGAAGCTGTACGCTGGCTCCCTCGGCCAATAAAGCGAGATGAGCACTGCAACCCCAGAGTCGGCCTGACTGGACCTAATGGTCAGGGGTCCCTTTACCTTTTTTAACTTATCTTCAAAGCACATTTCACAGCAGAATCTTAGAGTAGACCGGACAGTGCACTTTGGCTCAGAAGCAAATCCCACGGTGTTCATTAGAGTAAGTGTGCTTGGGGTTGTAGTTTAAGATTCAGTTGCCTAAAGAATTAAGGTGAAAGAATGAAGAGCAGCTCTATCTGTTTCTTCTTTAGGAAGAAAATACATTATTATACATGTGTTAAGGACATTGAGAGGGAGATCTGAGTGTTTGCTGAGTTTTGGCAATATTGAAAACCGAATATAGAAAGTGTGTGTATATGTGATAGAGAGAGAAAATATTCAGAAATATGTTTAGGTCATTAGAAAAATATCTGCACCAGGTGTTCCAAGTGTTACAACACTTCATAACTGTCTTCCAAGTATTAATAGTGAAAAGTATTAATAGTAAACTGGTCACAAACACAAGTTATACGGGGGGGGGGGGGACCTGGATAGGGGCCAAATAATTAAGATCCAGTTTCATATTTCTCCTGAACAATTAAGTACTTCTGCATTTTCATGTTAGGCAGCATACATGCCATCAATATTTGTGTTTCTGCATTTCCGAATCTATTTTTTTTTAATCCTCCTCTGAGCAAAGGAATCAAATAATTTAATTTTCTCTGAATTGTCATTCTGTTCTATCAGCTTTTGAGGCTTTAAAAACCTGGATACTTTAATGTTCACCCCCTCCTGTGTTGCTATTTCATTTACAAAACCTTGTTAGATTCACGCGAAGGACATTTGTCTTTAATGATCAAAGACAAGCAGCCACCATGAAAGAGGCTGTTCAAAAAAGGATAATTCAAACAAGGATGCATTCCAAAGACAGAGGCAATAATACACATCCATCCTAGAGATCACCTTACAAATCTTAATGTTGTCCAAAGTTCCTCTGAGGGATTAATGAAATATACATCCCTCAACAATCTTTCAAACTTGATTTATTTCATCTTCTCTCTTCGCCTGCATTTGTATGCCAACATGCAGCAAGAAGGAGGTAGAGTATTCTACAGAGCCAGTGATCACTCATTAACTGATGGGGGTTAAGATGGCCACAACAGCATGCCCAGATGACCTAACTGCTTGCCCACTCCCTCCAAAATCAGTCTCTCCATGCAGTGCAGGAACCTGTGGCTTCATGGCCTGTGTATCACCTCTCTTTCACACCAAGGTCTGGTGCAGGTAGTCCTACTCTTGGCACTATTTAAGTGCGCTTGTTTTGCAGATGTTGTCATGCAAGCTACAGCTGAAATTCTGCATTGCATCTAAAAGTAATGTGCTCTGTCTTCTTCTGCATCTGGTTGTCCCAGCACCATTAAAGAACGTTGCAATGTTCTACTAACATTCAGAAAGTGACTCCAAGCCACAGAGGGCCTTTCCAGACCCAGGTCAGCAGGAGTGTGGTGGAGTCTCCTTCTTTGGAGGTCTTTAAGCAGAGGCTTGACAACCATATGTGTGCTCTGATGGTGTTTCCTGCTTGGCAGGGGGTTGGACTCGATGGCCCTTGTGGTCTATTCCAACTCTATGATTCTATGAGTCTGCCTCAGTGACCCTGTAGATTCCAAACTGGCCTGAGGCTCATTCTGAGGGAGAGCATCCAGACAGAATGGAGTTGGTTCCTATCTCTGCTCCTATGGATGGGGTTTCAGATTGAATGTGGGAGCCAGGATCTGAAGTTCTGCCACCACCTCTCCAACTACCTAGGTTGTCCAACTACCAAGGAGAGGAGATTCCATCACACAAGGAAAAATCCTTGCCCTGGTGGAACTGCAATGCTTCATTGTTACACTACAGATACTATTAAGAAGAAGAAGAGTTTGGATTTGCTATCCCGCCTTTCACTCCCCTTCAGGAGTCTCAAAGCGGCTAACATTCTCCTTTCCCTTCCTTCCCCACAACAAACACTCTGTGAGGTGAGTGGGGCTGAGAGACTTCAAAGAAGTGTGACTGGCCCAAGGTCACCCAGCAGCTGCATGTGGAGGAGCGGAGACGTGAACCCGGTTCCCCAGATTATGAGACTACCGCTCTTAACCATTCTTGACGACAACATATTGCGGAACCCACCCACAATAAAACACCAGTCTTGAGGGGTCCTAACCCTTTTTACTCAGAAGCAGGCCCCACTGCATTCAAGTAAATATGCATATGTTGAACCTTCCCTTGTAAGTTCATTCCACCAAAAAGACTTGGCTTGCATGCGCATGGTACAGCCACAATTAAATTCTTTTAAGACTCATCAACTTGAAAGTTAAAGCACATACACGACCCATTCCCACTGAAACGAACGCTTCACTTTGGTGGTATCACACCCAGTGTGCTTAGTACAGGAGTGCCAGTTGACATTTTTGAACTTTTGAAATACATTGAGCTTCTTTATCAAAGAGAAAATATTAACGCTGAAGGTACGACTTTAGCCCGAGAGTTTCTAAGCCTTAGGTAATGCTTCTCAAATGTGTAGCTTGGATCTATCTTCACGCCATCAGCCGTGTGAGCAGTTATAATGCCAACCCAACTGAATTAAACCAAAAATTTAGCATTCACAGTTCAAAACTCATTTATCCCTATTAGTGTCAACTGAAATTCCTCCATGCCAGACCTTTCTTTTTTTAAAAAAATGTATTCGTTAATACGTTTAGAGCATTTGGGATTAAAGGTATAACTACCACAAAACCAGTATTACATGTCTTTCTAGGACTTGTGCTTCTGTAGTACTTATGCACATTAGGAACATATCTGAATATCCTTTCTGAAAAGCCTGAAGACAATCATCATGTAGTTTCTGACCTTGACAAGCAGAATTATGGGGGCGGGGGGGCGGGGAGGAACTATCACTAATGTGTATTTTTTTCCAGAAGCTGCTTAGTTAAGCCCATAAGGCAGAATAGGGGTCAAAAAAAGATTTCTCCCTCTGCATTAAAATCCTGTTACAATTTTTAGATTGTATCCCTGCTGTTTTATATCTGAGTATAGCTTGTTGTACTTTACACTGAGATCCTTATAAAAGTTTAGGATTTTGGAATTTTCACTCATTTCAAAATTTGGAATTTACTAACTGCTGCCAAAACATGACAGATAGAATGAAAAAATGGTCTGAATTTTTTTAACAATACATGATCTAACTTGATGCTCAGCTGAACTTCCATCAGTTCGGGGAAACAGGTCCCGTGAATTATAACAATTTTAGTTATAATTCAGTTCATTTTGTCGCTGTTGCCCTTTAGATGTTCAGGGTGATTAAAATGAGAAATCATTTTGAAGGAGCCAGTTCATGAGAACAGTCAAAGTGAGAAAAGTGAGGCAATTACATGCGCTTATTACAATCTGAGGTAAGTAGCACTCATCTGTACAATATACTAATTTGGTTTTTCAATGTTTGCTTCCATGATAACAGAACAAATAGCCATTTCGCTAAAGTGCACACACAAAAACACCCACCTTAATGCCCAGTTAAATATGCAAGGTAGACCTCACAGTCTTGATAAGCAAATTTCCTTAGTCCAGCTATTGTACTTTTATATTTACAAAATATTAGTAGCAGCTTGGAAATACCTGAACATATCATGTTCTGGCCTTGAAAACTTACAGGGAACCCGATAAGAGAAAATGTGCTGGTCCCGGGGGGAAGGTTACTGTTATCGTAGTCAAAGTTCAGTCCTGAGTCACTAGCCTGGAAATAGTTCACAAGGTGCGAGGCGAGGTCCGAAGCGGGAAGCCGGGTGGGGACCAGGAACGCTGGAAGGTCAGAAGCAGGAAGCCGGGCGGGGAACAGGAACACTGGAAGATCAGGTCTGGGTCCGGGTAAAAGCAGGTACTCAGCAACGACGTTGCTCCCGCAACCTGGGACCGGGCTGACTGGCCTTTATCTTCTCTAAGGCCAGGGGCGGTCCTGGCCCCCAGGAGCCCTGCCTCTCCTGGCCTTAAGGCGAGCACTCCTCCTGGGAGAAACCAGTTCCCTTCACCTCTCTGCCCTAAGCCTCTGCAGTTCAGGAGAGGCTGAAGGGTTACTGGGCCCTGGGGGAGACTCACCTGTAGGCACTGAGTCCTCAACCACCTCTGGAGCCAGAATGGATTCACCTGGTGCCTGCTCCTGAGGATCCAGCACAGGTGCAGGCTCCTCAGAATCAAGGCCTTGCCCCAGTTCAGCCGGCCCTGGAGGCGGGGACTCCTGTGCCGGCTGGGATTCCTCCGGTTCACTCTCTGAATCGGAATCCCAGGCCATCACAGAAAATGATCAATCACGAAGGGCTCCCCATGTAATGAAGCATCTCAGTCCCAATGACAAAGTGTCAAGGCAACAGGTGAGTTGGACTGCTGTGCAAGTTCAGTAGCATGCGGCGAAGGCTACGTCAAAGCAAATTTGCAGTGCAATCCTAGCTATATCTACTCAGAAGTAAGTCCTTTTGCATTCAGTTGTGCTTACATCCAAGAAAGGGGTTGATATTGCAGTCTAATTCAATACCCAACAATAACAAGTGTGCAAGTAGAAAGCTGGCAGGGGTATGGAGCTATCTAGTGTATTGAAGAGAATGTCACATGTACTATTATCTGCCAGCTGGATAGAAGTTGTGTGTATGAGCATGGTGCAATGGGCACCTGGCTCCCAGGGAACAAATTTATTCCCTTGAGGACAAGGTAGCTGACCTGAAGAAGCTGAGAGATCAGAGCAGTTGTGACTGAGGCCTTCAGGGACATGTTAGCAGCATCCCTGGATGAAAATTATTTCACCATCACAGTGAATGGGGATATTGGAGAATGGGGAATTGCTCTGAAAGAGAGGATCCTGTTCCTCTAAGACAGACCATTTTGTGGAGGGAAACATCTATCCTCTCACACTGAGGATATTCCTTTGGGTGGCAGGGGGCTCTTAGTAGTGGGCACTTCATTGGGGACATCAATAGCTGGGTTTGTGATGGGTGTGCAGATCACACAATCATATCCCTGCCTGGTGAAATGGTCGCACATGTTGCACATCATCTAGCCAGCATAGCAGATAGGGCTGGGGAAGAGTCAGTGGTCATGGAGCATGTTGACATCAATGATATGGGAAACTATAGTCATGTAGTCCTGGAAGCAAAATGTCGGTTGCAAGGTTGGATGCTAGGACCTTCAAAGTAGCTTTCTCTGAAATGGGACCTGTCCCACACACAGGGGCAGCTAGATAGCCAGAGCCAAGAAGTCTCAAGGCATGGGTGAAACACTGGTGATTGGAAGAGGGGGTTTGCTATGGGACACATAGCCTGTATAAAGGGACTGGCTTCATTTGAACCAACACAGAATTAGACAATTATGGGTTTCTAAGTTTGGACCAAACTAAACTTTACTTGCTAGTGTTTTGGCTTTAGTAGCACTTAGTGGATAAAGTAGTTATCCTGTTGTTAAACCATACTGGAATAATTTAGATTCCAAATGTCTTTGACTATAGTATTCTATTTTCCTGAATTCATTTTAAATTAGGGTCGTCAAATTAACACACAAACACATACAGAGGGAGGAGGCTGTCGTACCACTGAGCAATGAACTCCCCACCCCCTTATTATAGAATTATGCATGTTATTATGTAGTGACACAGGTTAGAATAAAATATATCCTGTATTTTTGCTGATATGTAGAAGGGTAAAAAGCTAACTAAATCTGAGAAGCAGTGTTTAAGCTTTCCTTTGATATCAGTTGTTGAACATGCTAGAAAACATAATTTTTATATCATTTTGATGTCTCATTTATATAAGACAAACATTTCCTGTTTCATTATGAATTCTAGGAACTTCTGATTAAAGGTTCTGGCAGCAATCCCAAATGCATTTGATCTGGCGGAATCTCACTGAAGTTGAAATAGTTCTGTTAGCAGAAATGCATTTAGGGTAACAGCCTTGAACATCTGCTTCATTTGTATTCTGGACTGTAGGAGTTGGAAAGCCATAATTTAAGTTGTGACAAAATTTTGAGCCAAATTGTGATGAACGAGAGGAACCCCCCCCCACAAAAAAGTTATGTGCATTTGAAAAATAAGAAGTTGTTTGTGTTTAATGCTGGAGATGGGAGGCGGGGGAAATCGAGAACTAAAAATGATCACAATTTTTGCTGCTGCTTAAAAAAAGATATTATTAGGCAAAATGAGAAATGATGTGGGAGATCCATTAATGTATCTATCAATGCTTTTTCTTTGCTTAAAAGAAGTCAGGGGTTTTGTGGAGTTTGGAGTAGGCCTGCAGCATTCCTCTAAGCAGGCTTCCTCAACTTCGGCCCTCCAGATGTTTTTTGGCCTACAACTCCCATGATCCCTAGCTAGCAGGACCAGTGGTCAGGGATGATAGGAATTGTAGTCTTGAAAAATCTGGAGGGCTTAGGTTGAGGAAGCCTGCCCTAAAGGCAATTGCTCTTCAGAGCTGTTATGCGGGGGTACAGACACCCCTGTTGTCAACATTACGTGCTATAATAACTTAGCAAATTTAATTAATTAATTAATAGGATGCCAGTTTCTTTCCTTTGGATCTGTATGATTTTTTAAACTTTTTTTTTTAAAAAAAAACCTTTCAATAATAACAAATATTCCATAAATTGTGGTGGTGAAGACAAATAATTGGTGCACTTTCAAGACTTAGTATTTTACTTCCATTGAGTTAATGCCGCTTTTCTATAAAAGGCATTCAGTTGCCAACCTGCCATCAAGTTCACCTCTCCCCTAGTACTACTTACTTGGTGTCCTCCTTACATCACAATGCTTTGCTTTTTCTTGGTTTTCTGTCTCCACATATCTGGATGCTCAGGAGCAGGCAAGGGAACAGAGAAAAACAGTGTTATGTTAGATGTCACCAGGGGTTGCGAGGTTGACAAGAGGCTGGCATTTTTGGTGGTAAACTCATGCTTTTTGCAATGTTTCCATCCTGAGTTTTCTAAGGAACAGTTGTACAGAATAAACAACCACCACCACAAGTCAATAAATAATCAATGGCTATTATGATAAGAAGTTGGAAACTGAGTTCTTTCCTCGTTGTATGTTTCCCTTTACTCAGCCTCCTATTACAATCCTATCCCTTCATCTTTTAAAAAATGGAGACTTGTATATTTTTCCTTTATATGGTCAGCTGAGCAAAATGTTGCAGGTCAACTGGACACTGGTCCCTACATTTTCCCACCACAGTTAGGATGTTGATTCAGATAGGCAACTGGGGAAATCTATAGAGGATCAGCTTCTTTCTTTCTTAGAGCTGTCACTAGAGTCCATGAACATTATTATAATTAATTTCAGGGAATTCAGAGGTAATCGAACCAGCCAAAGAGGGTGGCTCAAGTCCTGCTGCTATTGCAAAATTGACTCTTACTGTTTACATGATTACATTATAAATGCTAGTGCTCAAGGCACAGTGCCTTAGCCTGGTCTTCAATTATATCTTGCTCTGTAAGGTGCCAACCTAGGTGAATCATTTATAACAAAGATTATTTTTATACAAACAATGGACAGAAAATGCAAAGTGTCGTATTGTGTCTCTAGGCAATAATAACAATGCCCCCACAGAATAATAAATGAGCAGAGCAAACCCATCCTCAGGTTATTCCTGCTGGGCAAGATAGGATCTCCAGGTAAATGTCCTGACACAGGTTGAACAGAGGAATATGCTAATGCAATAAATTTACACTAATGGTAGCTACTGCTAGCAAAAACCGTATTCTGGTGGGAAATTGAGAGCATAAAGAGGAAACTGCTTAGAGTCTGTGGCAAGAAAGAACATGGATTCTATGTTTTCCCAGGGGCCACTCCTGCTCCTAGGTAAAGGGTAAAGGGACCCCTGACCATTAGGTCCAGTCATGACCGACTCTGGGGTTGCGACACTCATCTCGCTTTATTGGCTGAGGGAGCCGGCGTACAGCTTCTGGGTCATGTGGCCAGCATGACTAAGCCGCTTCTGGCAAACCAGAGCAGCATATGGAAACGCCGTTTACCTTCCTGCCGGAGTGGTACCTATTTATCTACTTGCACTTTGACATGCTTTCGAACTGCTAGGTTGGCAGGAGCAGGGACCGAGCAACGGGAGCTCACCCCGTCACGGGGATTCGAACCGCCGACCTTCTGATTGGCAAGTCCTAGGCTCTGTGGTTTAACCCACAGTGCCACCTGTGTCCCACTCCTGCTCCTACACCAGTATAAAACAAGATCTAGGAATGAGATGTAAGTAAGAAACATTTCCATTGGAGTCAGTGGAGAACCCAAGATGACTGCCTTCCTTTGCCCATCTAGTCACACAGGAAGGTAGGGTTTTTTTTGTTCGCATTCAGTCAAAGGGAGTATAAAATCCACAGCAAGATAACATAGATGACATTAAGATGTGTAACGTGGGGCTACATCACTTTGTCTCCATGGCAATTGATGTATGTCATGCGGTCAAGGAACTTGGGTTGCTAGGAGTGGAGGTGAGAGAGAACATTTTTCACAAACAACAAACATCCAGCAGAGAACAAGGTGGGGTGGGGGGAAGCTGATGGACAATGCTTGTCTTCCCAGAACTTCAGCCAAGCATTCTGTCTTAGTACTCTTACAAACAGAATGGGACAACATGTCCATTTGGGTTTCTTTCACTTTCTCATTTGTTCCAACCTTAAATCCATTTCTCCACAATTTCATGTCATCTTCACTAATACATGCCTTTATATGAACACTTCGTCCCAGTAGAAGTATTTTTTGTAAACATGACTTGGCTGGAGAACTGCACTGCAGAATTCAGAGACATGCACATTTTAAAGGATGGCTGCATTTCAATTTAAGGTAAAGGGACCCCTGGCCATTAGGTCCAGTCGTGACCGACTCTGGGGTTGCGGCGCTCATCTTGCTTTATTGGCTGAGGGAGCCGGCGTACAGCTTCCAGATCATGTGGCCAGCATGACTAAGCCGCTTCTGGCGAACCAGAGCAGCACACGGAAACGCCGTTTACCTTCCCGCCAGAGTGGTTCCTATTTATCTACCTGCACTTTGACGTGCTTTCGAACTGCTAGGTTGGCAGGAGTTGGGACTGAGCAACGGGAGCTCACCCTGCCACGGGGATTTGAACAGCCAACCTTCTGATCGGCAAGTCCTAGGCTCAGTGGTTTAACCCACAGTGCCACCCGCGTCCCATATTTACCTGCGTCCCACATTTCAATTTACACAAGTGCTAATTAAGTATATTCACCAAGAAATGCAAAATGAATCAAATTTCTCCACAGAAAGATCAGTTCCATTGCTGTAACTCAGGCTGCTCACACTAGTAATTAAGTGGGCGCAGAGATTCACAAGGAGGTGAAACCAGGACTCATAGTGTGATTCATGCCTCTGCTCATTCTGCCCATTTCCCCTGCACAGTATTCCAAGATCTGCAGATCTCTCAGATGTTCATGGCCACTGAATGCCTCCTTATTCCCTGGAATGTAGGAAAACTGTATATTACTCACCACCATGGGCATAGCCAAGGGGGAGCAGCTGCCCCCCCCATCAAGTAAAACAATAGAAATACTTAACTGAACAATCACATTGGTTCAGCCCCCTACTAAAAAAAGTCCTGCCCCCCAACAAAGTCCTCCCCCCCAACTAAAATCCTGGCCACGCCCATGCTCGCCACAGTATTGAATATCTAAAAATGCAGAGAAAGACTCTGCCCATTCACACATACCTTACCTAGATGTTTTCACAATAGGGTACAGACTGGGAAGCAGCATAGCTTCTCTACATTAATATGTTTCCCTCCTTGCTTAAAACTGTAGATAATTTTTCTATTGAATGGCTATTGCAACAGCCATTCAACACACCACATTAAGTTAGCAGATCTTTTCCATCTAATAAACAACAATAAAACACTAGATAGATCTATATGCACCAGACAAGATGATAAACAAAATCCAACAATGATTTTTATTTATATTTAAAAAAAACCTTTGAGAAGTTCCATCTGTACCATCTGCACACGTTTCTTTATGTTATAAAGATCTATGGGTAGATCTTCATTTCCTCTTATCTGTCTCTTTAGTTTAGATCAGAAAATCTCAACCTATGAATCATTTAGTCTTCTGATTTTTAAAAATCAACAGACTGTGATCTAATAATAGCTTCTCTGTAGAGTTTGTAATAGCATATGCGACTCCTATAGAATTATTTGAGATCCAGGACATCAGATTTTAAGGCTCTTGTTGGTCCAAGCTACATTAGGAGTCAAAGGGAAAAAGTATGATTGGATATTAAAGGATGCTACAACCTTCTCTTCCGTTTTGACTTCGTCTACCTTTTCTTCCCTTTGCCCTCTTTTGAACTTTGCTCTTAAATCCTGTCTGATTTCACCCACTCCATTTCAAGACTTGCAATCCCTCCAGACCGTTACACCGTCATGCTCCCCCTAACCATGCCACAGTGGGAACCATTGGGGTGAAAGTACAGTCAACATTTTTCATTGCTCATTTTCTTTTCTTTCTTTTCAAAATAATGAATCTCAAGTAGCACTGCCAGATGATGCATTAGTCTGAAGATTAAAAATAAATAAATAAATCCAAGAGATTATTTAGTGCCATAAATTACATTTCAGCATCGGACCAAAATTTATGTCTCTCTTGTCCCAAGAAATAGGTTTCCTGAGAATGGTTTGAGTACTTGGTGCTGTTTGTGTCTAATTAGTGCCTGAATTAGAGACCCCTGATGTAAGCCACTCTAAAATTTCTAAAGGAAAAAGCTGGATATGAAACTAAAGGTCTCCAAATTCCCACAGAGGATCTTATTGAAGTTTTTCAGGCAGTTGAGGCATTTGCTGATTTAGGCGCTGAGGTACATTTTTGATCTTACACTTGAGGAAACATTTCTCAACAACTGGGTTCTAAAACAAGAAGCTGAAGTGCTCCCTGCTGAGCTAATAGACCCTCTAAGCAACAAAAAGAGAAACTTCCCTAGGCCCAGGAAGTGATATCTCCATGTGCAAGCCATAATAATGCTCAGGAGAGGCCCAAGCCATTTTGATGCCTGAAGTACAGGACAAGGTGCTGCCTTTCCGATTATGTGTACAAAATCTGACTAGATTGGTCAGATTTGGTCACAAATTCCATCAGCACTGGTGATGGAGCAGAGTCTTCCACCACACCACACATTTCTAGCCACTTTCCAACCCATAGAATTTGCCACCCAAGGCAGCTGCCTCATTCTGCCTCATGGAAGGGGCCGGCCCTGATAATGTTGGTGTACATTAGAAATCTTCATTACACTGCTCATCATCTGGACTCCCACTGAAACGATCAGATACATGTTTGTGCATGTAATGAGTTATGCAATACTGGAGCCAAATGAGTATCAGTGCTTCTTAATTTGCAGCCAATCAATATGGTTGGCTGTTGAAATCATTCCGAGTTTGGGGGTAGGTGTGGGTTGCTTTTGAATAGATGCAGACTCCTAGCAGGACATATGGACCACGGCTTCCAAAACAGCATAAACAATGTAAACATATTTCAGGGCAATTGTCCTGTCTTGTCTGCCTAATGGATCTTGCGGAGATTCTGGAAGATGATTATTAACCTTCTGCTGATAGAAGAAACGACTGTACCAATCTGCACCCCAAGACAGCCATAAAAAGAAAATGCCTGGTGGAAGTTATTAAGCATGACCCTGTTTGCAAATAAACACACACACACACACACACACACACACACACACAGCCTTCATTGAGGCTCTCCCTTCCTACTGAAACAATAAAAACAGAACACAGCACACAAGTCATCATGGTCAACAATATCCCACCATGTGAAGCACAATAACCTGCACAAAACTATATGGGGATTCTAACTGACTCCACAGGTTTTACTACATTAAAAAAATGGTTTCACATTAGTATAAATATAATTTTAACAGTTGCACAAGTGTAGCAGTGCGATAATCATGAGCTGTGAATTACTGGTAGCAGCAACAAAAGTTGCAGACCAACGTAGCTGCTTTTGCATAGTTACTGTGTTTCACAGCTGCAAAGGTAAGACAGACAAATGGTTACAAGAAGAACATCGTCACCAAGATTTTTGGCCACTGCATTAACAGCAGAGATGACACTCCCCCCTTTTCTTGGGGTCATGGGTTTCTTTGCTGCCCAACAATTTGGGCAATGTCCACCATCTTTACGGAGGAAATTACCTTTGGCCTCCATTTGATCATGCACTTACAGAAGCATATGTAGAGACCATCTGGTCACTGGTGTTAGAAATTTCATTGTAAGAAGGAATGGTCCCAGGTTTGGAATTCTGGTTTGAGTTTGCTTCGTTTTTATACATTGATGAAATGAGAATCACTCGCCTACTGTTCTTTGGCAAAAAACTTGCAAGTGTCAGATCACGAAAAAAATGCTGCTGTTGAAAGTTTTGGATTTGTGGGCAAGGAACTCTTGAGTTTTCTTTTTCTCCAATGTGCCAGCTAGAATTAGGTTTTTCTTAGCTAATCCACTGACAAGTGGTGCACTGGTAATGAATTTTTCTGTTGTTATATTACACCCAGAACACTGTAAACATTATTTGAACTTATCTTCTGCATTTTTTGTGATTTTAAATTTCTGCTGTGGTTCTCTCACCAAAGAGCACTTGTCTAAAACCTGGATCTTGGCATCCAGGGAATTCTCCTTTTGTTGTTGTTTAGTCGTTTAGTTGTGTCCGACTCTTCGTGACCCCATGGACCAGAGCACGCCAGGCACTCCTGTCTTCCACTGCCTCCCGCAGTTTGGTCAAACTCATGTTAGTAGCTTCAAGAACACTGTCCAACCATCTCATCTTCTGTCGTCCCCTTCTCCTTGTGCCCTCAATCTTTCCCCACATCAGGGTCTTTTCCAGGGAGTCTTCTCTTCTCATGAGATGGCCAAAGTATTGGAGCCTCAGCTTCATGATCTGTCCTTCCAGTGAGCACTCAGGGCTGATTTCCTTAAGAATGGAGAGGTTGGATCTTCTTGCAGTCCATGGGACTCTCAAGAGTCTCCTCCAGCACCATAATTCAAAAGCATCAATTCTTCGGCGATCAGCCTTCTTTATGGTCCAGCTCTCACTTCCATACATCACTACTGGGAAAACCATAGCTTTAACTATATGGACCTTTGTCCGTATTCTCCTTTATATACATATTCCCCCCCCCCCCATGTCACCAACACAGAGTACCTTACAATCTATACTGCATCTCATTCGAGGCTGAGAGTAAGGAGTGTTGCACCAAAGTTTACAAGTATGCTCACAGCTGAGAAGAAATTCGCACCCCGTGCCAGATTCAGCACTCTAGTCACTTCATAAACTTGGATCTCATTAAAAGTAGTATTTATCTCTATGCTATACACAGCCTGACAAAATTCAGACTGTGATATGATTTCAGGGGACTGACATTTATTTCAAATATGCAGGTTAGTTGAGATGTTCTATCCTAAAACCACCATACCTTCTGAGTCTTGTGTGTGCAGGGCTTCCTTGCTAAGCAGGAAAATAATTCACATGCAGAAACGAAGAATCCTATTGTTGGTGGAGAATAGGAAACGTTTGCAGCAGGCTCTGACTTTTGAAACATGTCCTTCAGCTGTAACAGTTCTGAAAAATCCTATTCACTTCTGATCACATATTGTGATGCTGCTGCTACACAGTAAAACAAGTACAAAAGCTTTATTATATCTGTATAAGAAAACCCAAAATCTGCTTCCCGAAACCTCAATTTTGCATCTGCATTTGAATCCATCAGACTGCAGAAGCCGACTGGTTTAATGTCCTTCCTTCTCCCGCTATTCAACGCTAGTAAATATTCCTTGGAAGAAGTTTGGATATTCTGCTTTTGCAGACTACAATGAAGTTTCGTTTTTGGCCTAGCTTTGTTCTTTTTTTATTTGGCTGAGTGCCAGGAAAGTTTAAAAAATGCACCCATTGGTATTATATCTCATGGGCTAATCTAGCCCTAATAAGGACAGACAAGGTCAAGGCCAAGGTCAGACAAGGTCACTTTTCCCCGAGGTAGCTGGTTTTAAGCTATGCATGCGGTGTTTAACTGTGGCTAACTGTCATGTAAATAATAATATCTTATTTTGATAAAACCTGCCCTGGGAGGACAGTTATGAGCATTGTGAAAGACACACACAATTCTTTTATCCTCAGTAGAATTGTTCTTTAAAAAAAAGGACCCCCAGTTTGGATCCACATTGCCAACACCCTGCCAACATGATTCTTCAAGTAGCACACATATCCTTTTTTTTTGAAAAAAGGAAAAATCACTCCACGTTTCCTTATGCTTTTTTTATTCACAGAATTCATTCTTTGTAGCCTGTCTGCCAGCTGGAAGGATAAATGAATTGGGATCCTTGTCCATCAGTGAGCCCATTCCTGCAATTCTTAGAGATGAAGTACTTCTTATTTCAACTTCCGAGTTCACAGTGAAAATCAATATGTTGCTCCATTTGTTCTGATGTATCACCTTGCCTTCCATTTATCTAAACCTCAACACCCTAAGGAGATTCAATTACATGATCTTTATGTTCCTAGTGTAATGAAAAATTAATACAAACTGGCACAGGAATAAGCAGTTTTACATGAACGACGAGTGTGCAGCGGACCCTAAACAAACTAATAAGATAAACAGAGAGGCACCCAAGTCAAGAAGAAAAATAATTTTGGGAGGGAGGGAGATTTCCAGGGATTCTTGTTTGATTTGGGATACATCCTCTCAACAGATACTCTTGAAATATTATTTATGGAGACATGCAGTATCAATATAACATGGTCATGATACGTTGATAAAATAAATCCAGGCTATACAAGAACAAAATGAGATCATATGTAAGAGCTACACCCCCCCCCCAAGAAAAATGATAGAAGTTGTACTGGGCCACATGAATTCAGGCACTGCTCCCATCAGTTCTACTTTCCATTCGCACTGTCGCCAAACCCATGATGCTTCTGGGGAAGAAGAAGAGTCCATAGAACACATATCAGATCAGAGGGGCTACAACTGAACCAGATGGGGGTGGTGGGCAAAGGAAACAAGAAGGAATAAAAGGTGGTCTGCGAGAAACTTTAGGGCACCAGAGCAACCAAGAGAAGAAGATGATAGCAGGATGGAGCAAGGGGACAACAGGCTGCTTCACACTCAACCATAAGGAGGTTTAGTTTGGTCAGAATCAAGTATACACTTCTAGAGCTAATGCTAAATACATTGTTGTTGTTGTTTAGTTGAGTCTGACTCCCGCAGTTTGGTCAAACTCAGTATCTTCGAGAACACTATCCAACCATCTCGTCCTCTGTCGTCCCCTTCTCCTTGTGCCCTCCATCTTTCCCAACATCAGGGTCTTTTCCAGGGAGTCTTCTCTTCTCATGAGGTGGCCAAAGTATTGGAGGCTCAGCTTCAGGATCTGTGCTTCCAGTGAGCACTCAGGGCTGATTTCCTTAAGAATGGATAGGTTTGATCTTCTTGCAGTCCATGGGACTCTCAAGAGTCTCCTCCAGCACCATAATTCAAAAGCATCTATTCTTCGGCAATCAGCCTTCTTTATGGTCCAGGTCTCACTTCCATACATCACTACTGGGAAAAACCATAGCTTTACATTACTTCTGGTAAATGAGCCACCATCGCTGCTAGAGGGCTGAGAAAATTTGTGTATTGGGCTTTTTAGACTCTCCGACCCATCTACGAACTGAAACCAAATTGGTTGCCAGAAGTGGGGTCTCCCTCCCTAGCTTTCCCACCCCACTGTACAAGATAGTCAACAGGGTGAGGATTCTTGCCTGCACTAAGACACAATGACCAGGAAGCAAGCTAGATGCAAGAATGGTAAGACAAGTCTCGTATTACACACCTGCATTTTCAAGGGCAATGCAACCTCCTCCATCCAACAGTGGCTGAATGTGAATTCCTCAGCCGGCTCTAATGACCATGAGCATCGCTGCCTGGCATTAATGAAGCTTCAATTTATTTGCATATCTAGTCTTTGCTTCCTCTAGATATCAGTCCAGGACCCCCCACAACCTTGTTAGTATGAGCCCAGAGGGTGACAGGGAGAGAGTGGGGAGGAGTCATCTCTATACTGATGGCACTGAACTCAAAATCCCTGGATGACCTTCCCCAGTGGTTTCATGTTGAAATAAGTGCTTTTGGGATCCCTCCCATGCCAAAACCCAAGATGTCAATCAGGAATTCCCCAAGTGCCACCTTCTGGAACTGATTTTCTACAAAGGAAAGGACTGAAGCCATGATAGCACCATTCTTCCAACGTTCAACCCCCATGAGACAGCCCAGCGGATACAGTGGTCAATACTATTGAAAGCTACTGAGATATCCTGCAGAAACAATACAGGCACACACTCCCCTTGTCTAATTCCCAGAAAAGCTCATCCACCAAGACAGGCAAGGCTGTTTCAGTTCCTAGACAAGGCAAAAATGGAATAATCTGAACAATCCACCTCATCCAGGAAAACATGGAGTGGAGAGGCCACCAAATGACACGATCCAATGAAATTAAAGCATTTCCAAACACTCCAGTTGAAAATAATGGAATCTGAGAGTGCTAACTGTGGCTGGATTATTCATAATGGTGCTCCCCTACAGAATCATAGAATGGTAGAGGTGAAATCTAGTTCAACCCCTTGCAAGGCAGGAATCTCAGCTCAAGAATCCATGACAGGTGGCTCTCCCACCTCTGCTTTGTGCTTTTCTGAGGATCCTAGGCTTTTGTTCTTAAGGAACTTGAGAACTATGCAACTGAAAGGTAGTAGTGATGTGTTGAAGAGATAAACAAGCACACGGAAATTTTTACCTACCCTTAAGTCAGTGAGATGGCAATCAGTTTTTAGCTTTTACGTCCATGTGCCACTTACTGTTGAAATTGGAATATGGGTGGAGTCTAAATTGCAGAGCCAGAGTGTTACACCAGATGGAGCTGGGATGGCAACCAGATGGTGCTGAACTACCACTCCTGTAATCACTGACCAATGACTGAACATGCTGGCTAGGGCTTATCAGAATTTAATGCATTGCTAATCTGATGATGAAATCCCCAAATCAGTCCGCACTACACATTTTGTTGCTAATGAAAAGTAACACGCTGCTTTTCTTTTGGTTGGTATTTAGCTTTGCAATAAAAATATTCATGTTCTGAAATAGAATTGATTCATTGACTTTTTCAGCATGATTATTTTAAATTAGCTTATTTTTATTAGCTTCTTACAGAAAACCTCAGAGCATACACAAATTGGTTAAAATGCTTACTACCGCAGATTGTTTGGGATTGATCCAAATGTGAAAGATTGGAAATATAGCTCTCATTTCTCTTGGGCACAGTCCTGCATCCTGTTGCTTGAGCAAAGCCTCAATGAAAGAGGGTTTTAGCAACTCAGCAAGAGGCTTGCTTGTACAAGGACTGCAGTGTCAGGCCAGTACTTAGTGCTAATTAAATAAGTACGCAACGCTTGAGATTTATTGCCTGGTTGAGAAGAATTTACACAAATTTAAGGTATAGCTCGCTCTTTGGGACTGTGCCACGTGCTAATCTACATCCAATTCCAAAAGTCTATTTCCATATCTCTCTTTCTCTCCTCTGCAGATCCTAGAATCCAAAAACCAATACCCTTGCCAGAAGGCATTCCACCCCCTCTACCTCCCTCAGAGCCAAGGTGGCTCATATTTACTCATCAGGATGAGGCTGATGATTAACATTTATGTCAAACTTTTATTCCAAAACAGGAGCTGAAAGCAAGTTATAATAAAGTGGCAGTCTCCTTGTGGCAACCCATATGACTATTGTGGAAGGATGCAAGATGCCGTCAGACTTTACCCTTGAGCGCTGATACAGGCCCATTTGGCACGTAGCTTGTCTGAAAAACTGACTCAGGTTTGGAGGTTCTAGCAGGGGAACGCAGCTATCGTATACCCTTGACCGAAGAACGGTACACTCCTTCTATCTGGGATGGCTGTCCTCTTCCACCGAGCACGCAGCTTCGGGAGAGACACACATGGAGCGGTGAGAGAGGAAGGGGACACCCACCTAGCCAACCAGATCAGCCAAATCAACCCTGGCGATCGATGGGGTGACAGATGTCGCAGCCAGATCGCCCTCACATCCAGAGAAATGAGAGCTATATTTCCAACCTGGCTGGCTAGGTGGGTGTCCCCTCACTCCCTCACCGCTCCATGTGCATCCCTCCCGAAGCTGCACGCTCGGTGGAAGAGGACGACCATCCCAGATAGAAGGAGTGTACCATTCTTCGGTCAAGGGTGTACGATAGCTGTGCTCCCCTGCTAGAATCTCCAAACAAGCTCAAGGTCCATTTGTAGGAGAAACTGACTCAGGTCACCCAGCTTACTACAGACCACGCCAAACCTGATGTTTTTGCTACAGTTTGATCCACACTTTTCTCTGAGTGAAAATTGTTATTATTATAAGACATCTGAAGGCAGCCATGCATAGGGAAGTTTTAAAAAAATGTTTAATGTTTTATTATGTTTTTGCATATGCTGGAAGCCGCCAAGGGTGGCTGAGCTCAGTAGGTGGGGTGTCCTTTGTTGTTGCTGTCCAGTTCTGAACATCTTGCCTGATTCCTCTGAACTCCTGAATCATGACTCTTGAATGCTGTGGCTGCTGCCAAGCCTATATAAAGATGCCTTTCTTACTTACATGATTACATATGAGGGGAAAATCCTTCAACCTGCTCCACCCTCCCGAGGCATGTAAGCTGCTACTGTAAGCTGGACATCCATGCCTTAGAATAAAGTCTAGGTGAGTTGATGGGAACCGTGAGGCTGAGGACTCAAGGCAGAAAACGGAGGCTTGTGTCCAACGTGAGAAAACCATATTCTCTGTTGGGCTTGTTCCAATGCTCCAAGAAAGAGGGGAACTCAAATGTCAATCCTTCCATCACTTCCATCACGATTAGGCATTCATATTGATTAGTTGGGCTTTCAAATAAATTTCATAGCACTTTCTATTTACATTTATGTTTATTGATACTTTGGAATGTTCTATCATTCCAAGGGTTTTCTAGGTTTACCAGTAACACAGTTTTACAGCCCTTTTAAAGATTCCTTTAATGTGCGGTGTATTTCAGCTATAGGTGTTTAACCACCACCAAACGTGTAAACTGTCATTGCACGATTTCCTTTAAAATATTTATTGCCCTTCTTAGTAAATCACTGATATTTTTGCACCTTCAGTGCTAGGACCAGGCTGCCATACAGATTTAACTTAAGGCATCACTTTCCTCCGAATCAGATTACACATTAGTCTGACTGAGAACTCTGCCAGTTCTATGTACTTATTTTAAATTAAGCAAATAATGTATAATTCATAAATGACGTGCTATGTACATCTTTGTAGAAAGAATAACCTGCATGTTATGATTTATTTATACTGATAGCAAAGAGCTAAATATGTCTAAATAATAGTTCTCTGGAACGTGTTCAGAATTTTATGATACCAATGCTGGAGCATTTGAAAATGCAGACTGTGGCAAAATCACTCTTGTATGACTTGTTTAGTGCCAACACATCATCAACAACAACAAAAAATCTGAAATGGATCTTAGCCAAAACGAAGTTCTTATAATTTAGTAGTGGAAGGCTTATATTATTCAGCATATTTAAAATGCAAAATTCTATCCCCTCTCTGTCTCTGTGGCGGGAAGAATATATACAGCCCATATCAGCTTGAGATGTACAAAGGAAACTGAAGTCCAGTCCAGTGCTTACCAGGCAGCTAGGGCAATTCAACCAGTCTGCAATCTGCTGATATGGAAGCATCTGGTTCTATAAAGGAAACCCTCTCAGGCCTGCTTGTTAAATGACATTTTGAACTTAGGCTCTAATGCCAGAGAACAACAACAAAAAATAAATAAATAAAAATGTGCTTCTTGCACTACATAAAAAGGACATACCAGTATACAGCTCTTGACATTTTCCTTCAAAATACATGCAAGCAATGATTAGGAAAGGTTTTGTGGATGTTGATGTATCTGGAAAGGGCAGGCTGAGAGTTACAGATGTATTTTCTGCTCATATTTGCCATGGAAAGTAGTTTGGTTTTGTTTATGGCAGAGAAGGGGGAGAAATGTGATTTCCTTCTCATTTAAAGGGGAACTTAACCGGTACACATTTCCCAAAGCTATAAATTGATGGTTCTGTTTGTCTTAGTAGATGCCTCGATTTATATTTTGTATTTGAAATTGCTCGTGTTCGTATGCTTCTGTCATGGCCTTTGGCTAGCGCAATCAACTTACTGAACTGAACCTAGCATACAAGTCTTTTCAAAACATGCAGAGTATGTTAACCTAGAATAAGAAAGACACACATGGCAAAATATCCTTGGACCCATGCTATCACTTCTAAAGTCACAACGTATTGTAGGCATCAGGCAGCACAGATTTTAACTCATTTGACTGATGGAGTATTTGCTTTCGTTGTATAATTCCCTATATCCGGATTTTCTTGTAATAAATTTAAGTTGTACGGTACTGGTAACTGCCTTAGTATTTTCCGGTAGGATGCTCCCATGCCCTGCCCCTGCCTGAAACTGGATATTTCTTGTCTCTTTCGAGGCGGATATATTGCGTGCTCCTTGCACAACGTCTGATGAAGTACTATCGTACGTGTATGTCTCAGACTGACTAGCTGTCTTCTCCTTTTTGAAGGAGTTGCGGATATCCATAGCCAAACAAATAAAAACAGCTCTGCTTCTTTGCTTGTTCTTTCTCTAGCAACCTTATACAGAAAACCCTTGTGCATTTCTTTCAAGTGTCAACCAATCAAAACAAGAGCATTAAGCTTCTGTTTCCCCAGGAAATGATTTTCGGTACACATCTCCTGAGAACCCTGTCAGTACTTTAGGTTTCTATTCTGCTGGGTTACTTTTGGTTTCTGTTCTTGACACCCTCCTCTCCCAAAAGCAGGGTCAGGTGCAGCAGCACTGCAAGCTGCTAGCCTCCTATGTTTACATTCCTAGTATTTCCCAATCATGTAAGATTTACAGCAGCATCAACATTAGGACACAAATAGTAGCATTCACACCAGCTGCTTGCTGACCCAGGAATTCTCTCCTGACAGCCACTCTTAATCGGAGTGGTCTGAGAGATCACCGCAAACCTCTTGTTGACCAGATGCATGCAGCGCCAACCTGAGACCTCCTGGGTGGGAGTTAGGCCAGCAGCAACGCATCCACTCTGCAGGAACGCCCCCTATTCACCAAGAGTTCTGCCAAAAAGTGGGTGTTGCTGCTGTTGATTTTGGCTTCAGCTTTCAGTGGCCAGATCAGGATCTTCTGCCCACTGTGGAGAATGCCACCTGAAGCAGGTTGCTTCAGATTGCCTCATTGGTGCGCTGGCCATGTTAGGGCCACAAACTAGCTTAGGGGCTGCAGGGCATAACGTATGGTGCACCTTTCAAGCCACTTTCTACCGCTTAGAATTTGCCGCCTGAGGCAGCTGCCTCACTTTGCCTCATGGTAGGGCCGGCCCTGGATGGATGGATGGATTTGTTTATTAAAATAATAAGTATGTAAACAAATGCATACATACATACATACATACATACATACATACATACATACATACATTTAGGATTAGCAGGGCATGTCTTTGTGTGAGGTCACACTGGAGCTTTTATGGGATCCTCTGCTCACTGCAGGCCTTCAGACCCTCCAAGTGTCCCTATTGACCAGAAACAGTCCCAGATTTACAGAAGTCATCCTGGTTTCTGCTTTGATCCCGGAATGTCCTGCTTTTCCTATGGATGTCCCTATTCTCATTGAAATGTTGGAGGGGATGACATTATCTGACCCCTGAGCCATCTGTAGGCAGCCCTATATTGGGAAGTTTTTCAATGGTTAATGCTTTATTATGTTTTTATATATGTTGGAAAACGCCCAGAGTGGCTGGGGCAACCCAGTCAGATGGTGGGGTAGAAATAGTAAAATTATCATTATATGGAATAGGACATCCCCATTTTCATTGGAGAAATGTTGGAGGGTATGGACCTTGTCTCTTTGGCAGCCAACACAGTGCAAGCAGCGGCAACTGCAACTGAAAATCAATATATTACACGCACGAAAATAATTTAAGCTCAAATGCTTGGCACTTTAGACTCTCACCCTGTTTGTGCATATGCCTGGGTTATAATATATTGTCTTAACCTTCCTTTAAAAAATCTGCTTCCTCCCCCACCCCCACCTGATTAATCTGGTTAACATCTTGTTAGGAATATTTGAGAGGAAGGCACAAAACAAACCAAGGGAGTTTCACTGTTTTAGTATTTTATTACAGATAATAGCAATCCCATCGGACTGGGTTATTTGAAAACAGATCTGGCCTCAGGACACCTTATCTAGTCAGGTAATTTGATTCCATATGTATTTTGTTAATAATGCATATTCATGATCACATACTGAAGGAGAATCAGCCACTGCGGTGTAAAGGAAAGTTTTCTGTCATTTTTTGACTCAAGGGCACTACAATGCTGTCATGTAAAGTTTGCTTCAATGGCTCCATATTTTGTTTGTGTGCTTGTTAACTTCTTTGTTTCATATACTTTCTGCTTATTTTCTGTGGAAAAACAAGTGCATACGCGGCTGTTAAAAACACAAACAGTAATGAGGAGAGCTCTATGCAAATGTATGCTGGAAAACCTCATCAGTATTGCAGGAGGGGAAAAGATACAGATATTATATTCCCTTTAAAAACAGAAACAAAAAGAGGGTTCAAAGGGATATGGTGAAATTCAAACCTCTGTTGTTCCGCAAGGGTTGCTTTCCAGCTTAGTTCTCCTAATTATTTCCTGTCAATAAAATATTAACCCGAAGCTGAACCAGTACATCTGTTGTCAAAGTAAACAAGGAAAATTTTGCCAGCTTTGCTGCAGATCTGTAGCTTGAAGGGATAGGTGCCCAGAGTTACTCTTGATACTCCTAGAGTACGCTCTGCACAATTTCGATGTGGCTTCATTGTTCCTCTTCTTTTCTTCAAAAAGAAGCCGGACACTTCTATAGGGTGAGCAGTACCTGGCAGTACTGAGAGATAGCTGGGTGATGGTTCTTTGTGGATGGCTGTAGCCAGGAACATAGCATGGGTTGCAGGTGCCCAGGGCAGGGCAAGTGTTGTGCCCCCGGCCAATCCTTTCACCGGCCAGCATCTAATAATAATAATAATAATAATAATAATAATAATAATACATTATTTATACCCCGCCCTCCCCAGTTAAAAAACCGGGCTCAGGGCAGCTAACAGCAAATATAAAATATTGATTAAAATGTGACTTAAAAACAGCATAAAACAGCATAAAATACAACATAAAATGCAGCATCACTATCAATAAAATTCAAAAATTCAGGTGTCATGGGGGGGGGGAGCGGGGAGAGAAAGAGAAAAAACCCAGTCAGTAGACATCAAATGATCACCAGGGCTAACTGGCCAAGTTGGTCCTACTAGGGCCAGCAAGGAGACCAGGGAAGAATTTAAATGTGGGGTCCCAGAAAGGGTTTCTTCATAGAAGAGGAAAGGAAAAGGGAATAGAGGATCAGGCTAATTCAAATTGAAGGCCAGGCGGAATAGCTCTGTCTTACAGGCCTTGTGGGAGGAGATCAAGTCTTGCAGGACCCTAGTCTTGTGGGACAGAGCATTCCACCAGGTCGGAGCCATCACTGAAAAAGCCCTGGCCCTTGTGGAGGATAGACTTGCTTCCTCAGGGTCCTAAGCAATGGAATCTTTCCTTGCAAACTAGCCCCAACCTGGGAACAGAGATAAGGCAGAGAAACATGGAGCCAGGAGTGCTGCTGGGGAGCTCTGGGCAGCACACATGGCTCTAGCAGTGCTTTCCTCCTTCTTCCCTCTTGGCTGGGCCAGGGGCAAGGCATGCATGGGCATCCCTTTGCCGTCCATGAAGAGAAGGAGGTGTCGCTCCAGCCCCGAAGGTCCAGCCCAAGTGTGGCTTGTCTCCCAGTCTTGATGAGGGAGCCTGTTGTGGACGGTGCCTGGTTGTGCCTCCTCAGAAATTTGCATCTGGGGCCATGGCCTCCCTGTGCCCCCCCTGCCATTGGCTGTTGTTGTTGTTTAGTCGTTTAGTTGTGTCCGACTCTTCATGACCCCATGGACCAGAGCGCGCCAGGCACTCCTGTCTTCCACTGCCTCCCGCAGTTTGGTCAAACTCATGTTTGTATCTTTGAGGACACTGTCCAACCATCTCGTCCTCTGTCGTCCCCTTCTCCTTGTACCCTCCATCTTTCCCCACATCAGGGTCTTTTCCAGGGAGTCTTCTCTTCTCATGAGGTGGCCAAAGTACTGGAGCCTCAGCTTCACGATCTGTCCTTCCAGTGAGCACTCAGGGCTGATTTCCTTCAGAATGGATAGGTTTGATCTTCTTGCAGTCTACAATGATTTCTGAGATCATGGTCTTTCCAACGAGTGGCTACTGTCCAGGTTTGTTAATGGTCTTACTTTAAATGTTGTGAGGATCCTATGCCCTTTAAAAATGTGTTTTTGGGGTGGGGGTGGGGGGGTTATTGGGTTGTTGTTTTTATTTTGGTTATGTATTTTGTGGTTTTGTATTTTGATTTTATTCTGTGAACCGCCATGAGACCTTCGAATATAGGGCGGTATATAAATTCAATAAACAACAACAACAATAATAATACAGTCCTAGGGGGGAAAGAACAGGGAATGGGAGCCTGCGCGTATACAAAAAAAGTCCCCAGTCAATCACTTATTACAGTTCTGTTAAGTATTCCCTGTCAGGTGCTCAGCCTACACTCGAGTAGGACCCTGGCAGAGACACATGCCCGACCGGTATGTTCCCTCCCTCCTGGACGAAAAAGAACAAAGGACAATAGTCCCACTTCACGGAACACAGTAACACAAACATCCTGTCTCCGTCACTTCCCACTCTGTTGGAGTCAAAACATACACCGTCACGTGATAGACAACAACCCCATGACTGCAATCATAGAGCAGGAATTCTAACATTCCCAACCCACTTCACACAGTTTCTCTTGCCTTTCCAATTCCCTTGTGCTAAGTTATTTATAGCCGTGGTTCCCAATTATAGTGGACCCCATTTTTCAAAAAGACGAACCATGGACCCCCTATTTTTGAAAATGTTCATATCTCTGTGGTACTTTTTGTTATGCAAATGGTGCCACGGATCCCCTGCGTGGGTTATGTGGACCCTCTGGGTTCCATGGACCACCAATTGGGAACCACTGATTTATAGCATTTAGTTTGATTTATGGTTGGGTTTGCTAGGTGCTGTGTCTGTGCCCATATTTTTCTACTTATCTGTCTGATATGTGTCAGGTCTGAAATTTCAGAGGGGCAGCAGAATGTGTAGAACTTTCTGGCCTATTGGATAGAAAACACAGGCAGAAGATCACCTAGGTTTCCACTGGGAAACAAAACAAAAAACCAAAAATTAATTGGAATATTGAAAAGGAATGAGGTAATAACAGAACTGACAATGGTTATTATTTTAATGCATGAATAACTAAACAAATAACATTTTAATAAAAGGGCAGACTTGCAAAAAGAAACGTTTTGCATAGTTCTAAGGATGTGTGAATTAACATGTAGGTAAGAATATGTATCTTAGTTCAAAAGAAAAAAGACAGAAATGTGATAAGGAAATCGCCTTATAATTATACTGTACTAGAAGCAAAAGAATAAAAAAGGGGGGAGTATATGCTTCCTTAAAACATGGAAGATTGGAAAAGGACAATTATTCATGTATTGCCTCTAGCTTTGATCTGTTTATCTCAATTTCATTTCCTCTCCTGCACACTCTGTGTGATTTGTTTGTCTTCCTGCAGTGGCTATAATACTCGAGTGTGGAATTCAAAACACACTGCTTTGGGTTTACACTTGCTGTGTACAGCATTGTGTTTTTTTAAAAAAAGATATTTATTGAAATTTTCAAAGAAAAATCCAAAAAAAGAAAAAAGAAGAAAAAATTAAAAACACTCAACATTTACAATCCTTATTTTCAATAACCTATTTCCACGACTTCCCCACGCCTCCCCTTCTTGTATTCCATTTCCAATTATTAGTTCAACAAGTTCTTGTCCCCAATTTTTAGCCTTATTATATTTAGTTCCTTATTATATTTAATTCATTTTATGTGTCCAATTTTACCTTATATACTTCAGTCTTTATACATCAGTACTCCTTCTTAAAACCTTTTTCTAAGGTCGACCCAAATTCCCTTCCACGAATTTCCCATTTTTATACTAATAACAATACAAAATGAAAAGAATCAGAATAAATTGTACATCCTTTGGATTCCCAAACTCCACCCCCCCTTTCCCGGTTTCAATCCCCAACCAATGTCCATCAGTCTATCTGCTATCAGCCTGGAGACCTCTCATCCGAGGCTCTTAATTCTCTCTCAGTTCCTCTCTGCCGGTTTTTTTGATAGTCCTTTGTATTAAACACCAAATCTCGGAGAGGCTCTGTCCCAATAATGTCCATATTTCTTCCAGCCAGACCTCCATATTTAAAAGTGGAGCTCAAATCTTGTTTCTTAATCCTTTTAAATCCAAATGTCCCAAAAGCTCCAGCTTCCACCTTGCTCAAATTTATAATCCATAGATCTTCAGATCTCCCCAAAATGAGATCTCTCCATTCTTCATTCTTCAATTCAAACCAGATTTTCATCATCCAGTTCTTATTTTCCTTTATATCCATCTTGACAGGCCTCTGGCTCTCCTTTGCCATCTGCTGCATTGGAGCCCCTCCTTCCTGTTCCTCCTGATCAGCATATATCTCTTTCTCCACTTCCTCAAGTTTCTCAGATTTCTTGGATTTCTTTTCTTGTTCAGCTGCATAGACTTTTTGAGTCAAGTCCCTATTCAACTCAGTAAGATTATTTACTGTTGACTTCAAGGTTGTGACACTTGTAGCCAAAACATCACTTTGCTCTTGGAACTTTCCCAAGAGAAAGAAAACTTTGTCTAGTTCAGCCTGTATTTTTCCACCTGCAGCCATTCTTGTAATGTCCCTGAACCCCCTCTAGAGGGATTCTGGTTATTTAGTATTCCTTCCGATTCCAACCCAAAAGTCAAGTTAACTTGTTTCAGTTCTTCTTTGTTTCCAACAATTTATAACTATATTGTAACAAATATAACCAGCAAAGACAACAGAAACAAAGTTCTCTATTTTTTCCAACTTTGACAGCTAGTTTGACAGCTGTCAAAATCTTCTATGTCTCCTCAACAGGCTCTCTCTCGCGGATCACTCCCGGGTCCCGGGGGGGGGGGTGGCACTTCAGCTCTCAAAAATTCACTCTTATCCTCCAGCAAAATTGCTTATACTGCCAAATCGTGCAATTAATAACTTTATCCAATAAAAAAAGAAGATGTTCTCTTGACCTTAGTTATCTAGTCCTTGCTTCAAGTTGTTTACAAGGCAGGGAGACGGACTTCCTCTTTGCGCCTTCCCCGATCGTGCCGAATTTAAACAAAAATTTTTCCTTTTATAAATCCAATTTCCGTATTACTCATGGGTTGTTACTTTTAGTCCAAATGTTCAAAGGAAGAAGTCAGCGCTCTCCGACCATGGCATGCGGCTTCACTCCGCAGGAGAAGCAGTCGACTCTCAGCACCACGCCGCTCCCCGTCCCCCGTTCCGAAGCCTTTAAAAAGGCTCCTTCTTGGGTCGGGGGGGGCGCAAATGGTGCCCGACGAGTCACCAGGTCCACAGGCTTCAACGCCTGTGGTTTCTGAGGGTCCCCGCGTCGCTGCCGCGGCAGGACCCGTCTCCTACTGAGCCGATTCCCTCCGGAGCTCGGAGGGAATCCGCCATTAGACGATGGCGCCAACCCGGAAGTTCGCTGTGTACAGCATTGTGTTACCCAGATGGTATGTCTGTTCGTGTCCTGACAGGGGTGCCATTGATGGCATATACTGTTATTCGTGTTCTAATTTTGCGTATGAATTATAGTGCTGGAGGATACTCTTGAGAGTCCCATGGACTGCAAGAAGATCAAACCTATCCATTCTTAAGGAAATCAGCCCTGAGTGCTCACTGGAAGGACAGATCGTAAAGCTGAGGCTCCAGTACTTTGGCCACCTCATGAGAGGAGAAGACTCCCTGGAAAAGACCCTGATGTTGGGAAGATTGCGGGCACAATGAGAAGGGGAAGACAGAGGATGAGATGGTTGGACTGTGTTCTCGAAGCTACTAACATGAGTCTGACAAAACTGCAGGAGGCAGTGAAAGACAGGAGGGCCTGGCGTGCTCTGGTCCATGGGGTCACGAAGAGTCGGACACAACTAAACGACTAAACAACAACAACAACAGTGGTTGCATACACTGGTGGAGGAACGGGGGTGCGGAGGGAGTGGACCGCCCCCAGCACCACAATTCTTGTAGGGTACCATCACAGCCCCCCCCCCCCGGACACATGCTGCACCTCTCCTGCATCGGGTGCCACTCCCCCACAGGCGGAGTGCAGAACGCGTGCAACGCCCCTGCGGGCGGCATGCCAAGCCCTCGTGGGAGCGTACCATGCCCCCAGGATGTGAGCCACACCCCCGAGATGCACACCACGCCCCTGGGGGAGGTGCCATGCCCCTGCCTGCTCTCTGCCCCCAGTAGCGGAGCATGAATCTTCGCCACTGGTTGCACAGTCACAGTCATCAGTGCAGAGATTTGTAAACCCAAGGTAACGCAAAGTGTGAACAAAGTTATTGCTCCTTTGCTGTGCCCTCAGTTCCCCAGTATAGTTCTATCTCAAGTCTTTAACCTTTTATTTAATTTTAAGTTCACTTTAGGAATGGACCGACGAGCCTAAATCTGTCCCATGTCAGTTTTGCTCTTTGCTCTTTTTTGTGGTCTTCCCAAAAGAAGGCACAATAAAATCTGCACGTGTATTTGGTTAACACTTTCCCCATAAAATGCACATTTTCCAAGGAATTTGCTCCCCTCATAAAAGATGCACTTGAATGTATTGTTATGGAAAATGCACATTTTTGGGACTAAAACTGCATTGTGGAATCTGGAGAAATGCATAAGCTGGATGATAGTTAAATTCTGATCTGCAAGCAAGTTTGGGAATGTTGAATTGCATCTTCTTTTTCCTCCCTCCCCCCTCCCACACAGAACACCCCCACCCCACCCCACCCCCGACTTCCCTCAGTTCCAGTCTTTGGTTTCTCTAAGAATGCTGTTTTCTGCATGTTACAAAGTTGTATAGATCCTCAAACTATTTAGCTGATTATTATCAATAAAAAGTTTGTGAATGTTTATTCAAAACCTGCCAAGGAGCCCAGTTCACTTTGTTGCGTCTTCAGATACTTTGTAAAGGGTTCCCATTCATCCTTAAAGTCACAGTTATCCTTGTCCCGCAGCTTATATGTCAGTTTTGCCAGTTCTGCATAGTCCATCAATTTTTCTTGCCATGATTCTTTAGTTGGGGTTTCTTCAGTCTTCCATCCTTGTGCTACCAGAACTCTCGCGGCCGTTGTCGCATACATGAAGAAGTGGATCAAACAAATCCATCCCCTACTCCTCCAGTCTCCCATATGATCCAGTTTCTGACTCCATTCACACTGTTCAACTTAGCAGCATATTCTTAGCATTTTGGTCTGTTCACAGCGTTTGTCTTGGTTCCCATGCTGAATTATCCTACTGTGTGTTTGAATTAATTGCATTTCCCCACCATACCTTATTTTTGTTGGCATCGTAGAGGGAGCCTCTACATAAAAAGCACACAAATAATAGTGTTTACTGGCATCTGTAATCAGTGTTTCCTAAATATTAGCAGTATATTAGAGGCATGACATGTAATACATTCTACCTTTTTAGACTACATTTTTATGGTACATTAATCATGTGGATCTATGAGATCACTGGTCTGAACCTTAGAGGGGAAAAAACGCCCGTTAATTATCCAGTGAGGCTACAATAAATTTGTAAAGATAGGCGGGATGAAGATGGAAACCACATGTAATTTCTTATAGATCCGTTTTACAAAAGTAGTTATTTCCACTAATGGATAAATGAGACCATTTTATTTTGCAAATCTAGACCCAGACAGCCATTTAAGGAACCCCATCAATAAAGTTATGATTAAACAATGAGGTGTTAAAATTATAATATAAAAGCCCATATGCTTACTACAATAAAATAAAATTTGAAGCATGCGATGTGTGCATGCAATGATAATGAGGAATATTGCTAGAAAAGAGAAAGCCCGTGGATTTTTGGAGAATTCTCGGGACTAGCATTTAATTATGTGGATCAAAGAATGCGGGCTGTTGATGAGATTTTCTGGGCCTGCTAGACAAATTGCCTCCTCTGTCTTGGGTATGTCCTTGCAACACTAGCTAGAAAAGGCAAGGTAGTTATTAGAAATCCAGCTTGATAGATCCTAGTTCTCAATGGAAGAATAGCAAACCTGCTTCTGGGTTGCAGTATTTCAGACTGCAGGGAGAAGTTAACATGGTGGCTGGCTGCTTCTCTCTCTATAAACTTCTCTCCATATTGTGTGTGTGTGTGTGTGTGTAGAAATATTATATCATGTAGTTCCTACCTGCAAGTCCGAGGCAGTGAAATTTGGATACAGGTTTACCACACCAGTGAGAATCAGGCCACATTCACAAAGAGGAAATGTGAATTGGGAAACCTGGTATTTGAGGATGTCTCAGAAGATACAGCGCTTACTGGATGAAAAATGAAAAATGTTGACCATAGTAAAGGTTATAAAAAAGGTAAAGGACCCCTGGACCGTTAAGTCAAGTCAAAGGCGACTATGGGGTTGCGGCGCTCATCTCGCTTTCAGGCCGAGAGAGCCAACGTTTGTCCACAGACAGCTTTTTGGATCATGTGGCCAGCATGGCTAAACCACTTCTGGCGCAACAGAACACTGTGTTGGAAATCAGAGCGCACAGAAACGCCGTTTACCTTCCTGCTGGAGCAGTATCTATTTATCTACTTGCACTGTCGTGCTTTCGAACAGCTAGGTTGGCAGGATCTGAGACAGAGCAATGGGAGTTCACCCTGTTGTGGGGATTTGAACTGCTGACCTTCTGATCGGCAAGGCCAAGAGGCTTGGTGGTTTAGACCACAGTGCCACCTGCTTCCTGACCATAGTGACAAGTTGTTGCTGGTGCTACTTGCCATATAATTAAAGAATATGAAGCACACAGCTTCCCCAAAGGAATAAGGGGGACTTTAGTTTATCCTTCACAGAGCTACAACCCCCAGCACCCATAGCAAACTATGGTTCCCAGGATTCTTGGAGAGAAGTCATGTGCTGAAGCTTTATTTTGCAGGACGTTTGCTCTGCAGTACTGTGGTGCTTGTGTTGTAGTGGGGATAAAGGTAAAGGGACCCCTGACCATTACGTCCAGTCCTGACCGACTCTGGGGTTGTGGCGCTCATCTTGCTTTATTGGCCAAGGGAGCCGGTGTACAGCTTCTGGGTCATGTGGCCAGCATGACTAAGCTGCTTCTGGGGAACCAGAGCAGTGCACGGAAACACCGTTTACCTTCCCGCTAGAGTGGTACCTATTTATCTACTTGCACTTTTTGGTGTGCTTTCGAACTGCTAGGTTGGCAGGAGCAGGGAGCGAGCAACGGGAGCTCACCCCGTCACGGGGATTTGAACCGCCGACCTTCTGATCGGCAAGCCCTAGGCTCTGTGGTTTAACCCACAGCGCCACCCGAGTCCCAGTAGTGGGGATAGATAGGACTTAAATGTTTTAGGAATCACCCTGAGAGTTACGAATGGTGAGCAGTATATAAATTTAATGATAAGAATAATAATAATAATATCGTATATGTAATTTTTTAAGCATTTTCTGGTCTTTGGTTAATTTTATCTGTTTATAGTTTACCTTGTTAAGTCAGTTCAGAGGTTTTTTTTTGTATAAACAGTTAGCAAATGTAAATGAGGATGAGGAAGAAGTCCATTGCAATTCTATTTGTAGCTTACAGTGGGAAAGCGGCAATTTTGTAGCACTTCCATCTGGAAGCCCCTTTTATTTATACTGCATCAGCTTGTCCCATGCTGTTGTCCCCCTCTCTTCCCAAAGCCCATCCAATTAGATTTATCTAAGATCCCTGGTTTCTTGCAACTATGCTCAGAAATGGAGAAAGCCTTCTGTCTGCTTTTCCAATATCTCCAGACGTTCAGTGGGGTTTTGAACAAGATGTTGACACTGTGAGTTATTACATCTTTGTGAAATCTATTGGTTTGAAAGGATCATCATCATAAAGAGACGACAATACCGCATGGGAGTCAATGCACATCTGGCTGAATGCTCAGACAATTACCCAACTGCAGAAATTGAAACAATGCAAAGAATTTAGGAGTGTGAGTGGACCACTTAAGTACTCATAAAATACATGCTCATTAGGGGAGTGGTAAAACATTTCATGGGTAAAATATAGAGTGTCTAGAGCTTCTTCTTCTTTTTCAATGCCTAATTGTACAGATTTAAAGAAGGAAATATCTATTTTTCTCAAGCAGCATTGCATGGAGGCTGGTGGCTGAATGAGAGCATTTATTGCAAAAAAGAGAGAGAGAGCAATGCTCTGTGGCTAACTGTCATAATATCTTCCTTCCAGTAGCACCTTAAAGACCAACTAAGTTAGTACTTGGTATGAGCTTTCGTGTGCATGCACACTTCTTCAGATACACACTGAAGAATGCACACGAAAGCTCATACCAAGTACTAACTTAGTTGGTCTTTAAGGTGCTACTGGAAGGAATTTTTTTTGTTTTGACTATGGCAGACCAACACGGCTACCTATCTGTAACTGTCATAATATCTGTCAGAATCAGCAACTGTTAGAGTCAGCTGAAGACTGGCTGTTTTTAGACATCAGGTGTGAAGTTGTCTTTGTTGATTTATCACTACTAATTCTCTTATCCCCTTTATTGTAATCGTTTTTATCCTGTTCTTTGCACTTCCCTAACATTTTATATCATTCATTTGCAAATGTACTATTCACTTCTTCATCCAAGTCATTAATGGTGATGTTGAGTAGCGCTGGTCCCAGTATTGATCTCTATGGTACCCTGCAAGAAACTATTTTCCAGCCTGATGGTGATCCATAAATTATTGAATGCAGTCTTTCAGGAAATGACATTTCCACTACTTAATTCCATTTTTTTTTTTGCCACAGTAATTGTGATAACAATGCAACTGAAGATATTAAACACCATGGATTGGATCCAGAGTAAATTATTCGCACTCAATATCTACCGTAAATAGTGAAACTTCTGTTAAGTCATGTCTAACTTGTTTCATTGATTTCAATAGGACCTACATTCAAGTATCTTAAGGTTGTATCCAGTGCTAATTATATTCAGAGTAAACCCACTGAAATTAATGGACATGACTCTCAATTTATTTCATTGGGTCTACTCTGAGTAAGACTTGGTTGGATCCAACTCTATATGCTCTATTTATGAAGACCCTAGTTATCTGGGTAGTTCAATTGGGAAAGCATGAGATTTAATCTCAGGGTCGTGAGACTGCAAAGTAATAATAATAATACTACTAATTTATTATTACGGTCAAATACCGGTGATTGCAAAGTTGAAGTCATTTGGAAACTTTCCCCTTATATTTGACTACATCTAAGGCTAGGGGTGATCAGTAACCATTCTGAATGCTGTTTCTGTGCTTCTGTTGATCATAGAACAGGAAATTTGGGCTGGTGAGAAAAGAATGGAAGAGTGAGAAAATCTGTACGCCGTTCAATAGATTTTTATTGTTATGGGAAATCTCACTTCCATTTGCTTGTGTTCGCCATTGGTATGACTGGCTTTTAATGCTAGGATTCCCCCCCCCTCCTATTTCCTGATGTTTTGGCATTGATCACAATTGGTAAGTGCTTTTATGGGGCTCTGCTTTAGTGGTTTCATTTGTGAATGAATATGTGGCTCTGGAGTGGTGTGTTATAGCTTCCTGTAGCTTGACTCTGGGGATTGGAATGTCTTACTAAGTGACAACTGTTGTGTACAGCAAATTAGAGGGAAATGGGTAGGATCAAGATTATAGCTCACTGTTTATTTATGTATTTATTACATTTATATCCTACCTTTCCTCCAAGTTGTTCAAGGTGGTACACATACGTCTCCTCCCCATTTTATCCTCACAGCATCAGCTGTGAGGTAGGATAGGCTGAGAATGAGTGGTGGAATCTAAATATATAAAAAAATTAATATAAATTGTCCAGTAGCACCTTAGAGACCAACTAAGTTTGTTCTTGGTATGAGCTTTCGTGTGCATGCACACTTCTTCAGATACACTGAATCAGAAGTCACCAGACCTTTATATATAGTGGGAGGGTGGGGTGGGGTTTTACTCAGGAGGGTAGTAGGAGATGGGTATTGACTCAATGGTCATGGTAAACCTGTTGACAATGATTGCAATTAGTCCTACAGGAAAAAGCAAGGGATAGTATGCAGATGATTGGCATATGTAATGAGACAGGAATCCATTATCTCTATTAAGACCAGGTCTCTCCATAGTTTTCAGTTTAGTGATAAGTTGTAATTCAGCAACTTCTCTTTCAAGTCTGTTTCTGAAATTCTTTTGTAATAAGACAGCTGCCTTGAGATCCTGTATTGAATGTCCTGGGTGGAATCTAGGCACACATATAAAACATTGTGAAACTGCTTTAAAAAAAAAACACGTTTTGAAAAATATATTGAACTTGCCATAGCTCACCATCACCATCTAGTGCCACATTTGTATAATGCACTTAAAATGTTTTCTTTGAAGTTGTATAGCTGAGTCCAGTGACTGGCCCAAAGTCACCCAGTGAACTTCATGGCGAGTGAGGATTTGAACCCTGATCACCCAGGTCCAGCACTCTAACCACTTCACCACACTGGCTGTCTATCTCTCACTAAAGAGAGTGTTGCTGCCTCTGATCTGTGTAAATACAGCATTCCTGTTGAGATATGACAGGTGTCCATAATTTGCACTTTCCAGAAACAATGGAAGACCTTTTAATTCCAACAAGCTTTCCCATAGATCTCTCCCCAAAGTGGCCTTTCGGTATTGTTTTTATGCTCATCATATGCTTTTTTTGTAACAGTTTTTAGCTGCATTTTTATTCTATCTTGTACATCAGCTTCGAACGTATGTGGAAACTGAGTACAGTGGTACCTCAGGTTAAGTACTTAATTCATTCCGGAGGTCCGTACTTAACCTGAAACTGTTCTTAACCTGAAGCACCACTTTAGCTAATGGGGCCTCCTGCTGCCGCCGTGCCGCCAGAGCATGATTTCTGTTCTCATCCTGAAGCAAAGTTCTTAACCTGAAGCACTATTTCTGGGTTAGCAGAGTCTGTAACCTGAAGCGTATGTAACCTGAAGCATATGTAACCGGAGGTACCACTGTAATAAAGAACAACAACATAATTAAAAGACATACAGCTTAAAGCTCTCCTTTTCCCTGACCAGTTGCAACCACATATGTCTCCTGGCCAGTTATTTTTCGGGGGACGGGGGGTGGAGCATCTTTAAGAATGAAGCAAAATTCAGCATTGTCTTCGCACTTCCATAAACCAAAACCCCAAATCCCATGTTTCTACATTGCCTGTCCGGGGTGACCTTGTTTAACGACAAATTTATAATTAAGGACCACATCCACCTCTGCGTTTGAATCCGCCCTGTTCGAAGTTGTGCAAGACACGTTTTACGAGCATCCCTGTTTGTCTGTCCTTTTTATGTTTTATTGTTTTGTAAAGGGGATGTGTTTTGTCACATTCATGAATTGCAGCTCAGTTTCTCATATACTGGCAAGACTGATAGCAGCAATTTTTCTTCTCAACTGTGCATTACTACATTCCCCACCCTACCCCTTCATTCTGTCTTTTATTTCTTCCTGTTATCTATTTCATTTCCCTCTATAAATGGGGATAAATTCTTGGTATACAGTTTGCCAATTACCTTGCACAGATGGGCTGAGTAATGGATAACTTTTTGTCCCTCATCAGTGTTGTTTGTTTGGAGTCGTTATTAAAGGAGGATGTCAAAGAGGAACAACTCCACTGGTGCAACTCATAGCAAACATGGAATTAACATTTCTTGTAAATGGATATATATCCAGCAAGTAATATTTTCTTTATTGTAAAAGCTCAACCTTACTATATATAATATCGATTTTGGCACATGACAGTCAAATGCACACCACTTAAAGGCTTGGCAATAGTGGTGTCCAGTTCCAGGGGTCTTTGGATCTGGGGCAAGTTGGGTGTGCCAGCTGATTGGCAATTTTAACCTTTCTTCGGATCCTAGACCCCCACCTAGAGTATACTTTTAAATTTCAGCGGCTTCTCCCAGAGAATCCTGGGCATTGTAGTTAGCTCAGGAGGATGAGGGTTCTTAGGAGAGCCCAATCCCCCTCAGAAAACTACAATTCCCAGAGCAGTTTAATGTCAGGAGTCCAGGTTCCCAGATTGATAACACAGTAAGCATAGCTAATTAAAAAGGAGGATTTATTGCAAAAACAGATAGCTCTGGATGGCTCTAACAAAGCCTCCGGCATCATCACTCAAGATGACCCTTCTGAAGACTCCTTCCGGCGTCTCCAGCAGATATTGAACTTACGACCCTTACTTCTCTTGTTTTGCTTCCTGTCTAACAACCCTCCCATTCACTGACTCCTCAGATTTATTGGATCAGCTCCAACCTCTTCCAGTTCTGAGAGGCTATCTGAGTTTATTTGTGCCTGATTTTGCTTCTGGCAAGCTTTGGCTGTGTTCTAACCTGCTCTCAGCTACTATCAGCTTCTCTGTCAAGGTCAGGAAGAGCAGAAGTTTGCAGCTGCCAGCTCTCCACTGTCTGACTAACATCAAAGCCTCTCTGTTCCTGGCTGCTATCTGCAAACCTTTGCTTGGAGCTGGCTCATTTCTGACATTTAACAATGGAAAGATTGATGATTCAGCCACTGCAGATTGTATCACTTTGTACAATAAGACTCAAAGTGGCTTGCAATACCCTGGAACCCTGGATGGTGGGTTGGTAAATTACACCCCGCCCCCCGACCACACTGTAGTCCAGAGCTGGACTGAGCACTATGCCTACAGTTTGCATGGGAATAAAACATGTTATTTGCTCCATTGGAAGTCTTCCCTCTCCCATATGAATTACGGGTTTAAGGGCCTATCTTTGCACTAGGAGGCAAAGGGGAAAAGCCCCTCCTAATCCAGATTGGGATCCCTGTGCCGACTATTTCTGCAAGAAAAAACCATGCACACAAGAGAAAATTGTGTGATTAATGTCAGTAGCTCAGGAGGTCCCATGGTCATGATTAGGCTAAAATTAAGGGAGCGGGTACAGTGGATTATATCAAGGGAACCTCTACATTTCCATCTTAGTTCAAGCACTGCCAAATGTTAGAATTTCCTGCCACCATACATTTACTCAGATCAAATGGTCGATGATATCAGAGGAGCAGAGAAATCTTACTGTATTGAAAGAAAAAGTAATGTACAGACAATATCCCCAAATCTGCGTTTTATGTCAGGACATTACTCAAATTTTACACAGAAGTAAAGGGATTTCAAGCTAATCATTCCCTTGGCACTTGCAACTTGCCCACATTTCACATGGATAATATTTTGGATTGCTCCATATGGTGTTAAATTTTAATGCCATAATATATATTCACAGTGTAGTGGTTTCTGTGGGAACCACATAGCTACGAGTTCTTTGACTTTTTAAAATGTGAAATCTCTCAGTAATATTCTATTAGAGCAGCTCTTAGCATAATTTTGCAGGCTAAGAAAGAGTGAGAATTGTGAGGAGCAGCAGCTTTACAGTGCAATCCTGTACGCATTTTCTTGGGAGTAAGTCCCACTGTGGGCATAGAATAGCAGCCTTAAGACTGTTAGTAACGTGTGTACAAAAGTTTCACCTTACAGCATATTGTTAGGGATAGTCTTGAATGTTTACTCTACATTTGCTATCCTATTTTGATGGCCGGGAATGGCAATCTATGCTAAAGCACAGAAGGAAGTTAAATTTCATAACATCCGGCTTGATGTAGAATAAATAGGGGCACATTGCAAGTAGCCAAACAACAATGGCAATTTATTAAAATTATTCTCCCGTTACTCAGTCCCTGCTCCTGCCAACCTAGCAGTTCGAAAGCACGTCAAAGTAGATAAATAGGTAATGCTCCGGTGGGAAGGTAAACAGCGTTTCTGTGTGCTGCTCTGGTTCGCCACATGTTGGTCACATGACCCGGAAGCTGTACGCCGGCTCCCTCGGCCAGTAAAGTGAGATGAGTGTGTGCAACCCCAGAGTTATCCGCGACTGGACCTAACGGTCAGGGGTCCCTTTACCTTTTTTACTGGGACCTTTTGTCAAAGACTGCTTGGCTTGCTTTGTGATTTTATTTTATTTTACACCCTGCAATTCCTTCTCTTCACTGACTTCTGAACCAGGGCGTGTTAGTAAAACGGACCATAATCATCTTCCTTTGGGAATATACGAATGTTTAATAGGACTTTTAAAATCTAAGTGGATCTATTTGTACTTGGAGTAGCTGATACAGTTTAAAAATGTTCTGTAACATTTACTAGGGGGCGCGGGTGGCGCTGTGGGTAAAAGCCTCAGCGCCTAGGACTTGCCGATCGCATGGTCGGCGGTTCGAATCCCCGCGGCGGGGTGTGCTCCCGTCGTTCGGTCCCAGCACCTGCCAACCTAGCAGTTCGAAAGCACCTCCGGGTGCAAGTAGATAAATAGGGACCGCTTACCAGCGGGAAGGTAAACGGCGTTTCCGTGTGCTGCGCTGGCTCGCCAGATGCAGCTTGTCACGCTGGCCACGTGACCCGGAAGTGTCTCCGGACAGCGCTGGCTCCCGGCCTATAGAGTGAGATGAGTGCACAACCCTAGAGTCTGGCAAGACTGGCCCTTACGGGCAGGGGTACCTTTACCTTAACATTTACTATTTGAGTAGGCATGTGTTTTTATGAGAGAAAATGTGTGTGTAAGGGAAGCGTACAGTCATACCTCGGGTTACAGCCGCTTCAGGTTGCGTTTTTTTGGGTTGCGGACTGCCGAAACCTGGAAGTACCGGAACGGGTTACTTCCGGGTTTCGGCGATTGCGCTTTGCGCAGAAGCGCCGAATCGCAATCCGCACGTGTGCAGATGCGGATTGCGAATTCTGCGGGTTGTAAGGGTGCATCCCGCATGGATCACGTTTGCAACCCGAGCGTCCACTGTACTGCATTCTGCTGAAAGTCTCCCTGTGTGCACTAACAAATCTTTTTCTTAGGCAAATCCAAAATCTCTTCAAGAAGACAAAACCTGGACTTGAGAACAGTTGGAGGATATGAGATCTGACTGCTACATGGTGCTAATTTCATTATGGGGCCTGACCATTCAAAAACAAGATACATTTACTGCCTGGAGCACAGAGTGGCCCCCATGAATATGGAAACTGACCACAGTGAGGCTATATGATGCAAGGCTTAACGCATTGCACATTCACATAGCAGTTCAAATGATATTAGTAGACTTTATTCCAAGTTTGACATTCAGGTAACTTGTTTTATTCTCCCACAGGTTCACAGTAAATTAAGTATTAATTTATTAATTCATGACACCTGTTCATAAAAATGTGGAAGGCTATTTAAATTCCACTCATCTAATGAAACGGTGAAATCTGCTATGATAAAATGGGCACAAGATATTGGTCATAACATTATGTTTGCTGACTGGGAACGGTTGTGGACCACAGGTATGAAATTTACGGCATGTAATGCCTTAAGAGAAAATATTATGAAAATGATTTACAGGTGGTACATGACCCCAGTCAAGCTAGCAAAAATCTACCACTTGCCCGATAACAAATGTTGGAAATGTAAAGAAATTGAAGGAACATTTTATCACCTTTGGTGGACGTGCCCAAGGATTAAGGCGTACTGGGAAATGATATATAATGAACTGAAAAAGGTATTTAGGTATACCTTCTTGAAGAAACCAGAGGCCTTTCTCCTGGGCATAGTTGACCAATCGGTGTTAAAGAAGGATAGAACTTTTTTAGGTATGCTACAGCAGCAGCAAGAATACTTATCGCAAAGCACTGGAAGACGCAAGATCTACCCACCTTGGAAGAATGGCAGATGCAAGTAATAGACTATATGGAACTGTCAGAAATGACCGGCAGAATCCGAGATCAAGGAGAAGAGCAGGTGGAAGAGGACTGGAAGAAGTTTAAAGCCTACCTACAAAAACACTGTAAAATTTATGAATGTTGAGGGCATTGAAAATGAAATGAAGGGGTTCTAGTGAATAAGACAAATAAGAGTAAAAAGGGAGGGATAAAGGATGAAAATGAATAATGAATTTGCTGAATAAATTTTTAAAGTGGAATACAAGAAAGGAAGGCGGGTGGAAGTAAGGAAAATAAAGTATTGAAGGCTAATAATTTGAAAGAGAGTTTCTTTTTTCTTTTATGTTAAATTTTCCTTTTTAAGTCTTCCTTTTTCTATTTTTTCTGTTTCTATTTCTGATGTTTGTTGTTTCTGTGATTTTTGTTGATTTTTGTTGATTGTTAATTTTTCTTTGAAAAACTTAATAAAATATTATTATAAAAAATAAATAAATAAATTCCACTCATCTAGCACCATAAATGGACCAGAAAAGCAAATAGCATAATGTGACTAATGGACACAAGTGTGTATGTAAGAGTTACTGCAATGCTTTTATGATTTGGCAGGAGGAAGTCAAATGATTTCTTTTAAAATTCTCACCCATTCTGTCTCATCAGAATTCAGTTTATTGCCCCTCAACCAGCCCAGCCCTGCTTCTGGTCCAACACCTTTACAGACCTATGTGCCACCAGCATACTGATGATACCATGCTTCAAATCCCCAGAATTGAAAAGTCATAGGCTGAAACAACACTCTCCTGGTGCTTTTTTTCTGTCAACAATCCTGCAGGTAGGAGTGGAACAGCTGCAACACAGTGCCTCCAACTCCCTCAGTTGTTTAGAAGAACACACAGGAAAATGACTTTAGAAACCATTGAGCCATCAGTAAAAATGGACAGGGCCACAGTTCTGCCTCCCTTCTGACAAAGGACATTTGTTAGAGTGACCAAGGCTGTTTTGCTGCAAAAAACCAGGCCTGAAACCAGACTGAAAAGGGTCTAGAAAATCCAGACCTTCCAAGTGTCCCTATTTTCCAAGGACATCCCAGATTTACAGATGTCTTAGTTTTGGATTTGATCCCAGAATGTCTTGCTTTTCCTTTGGATGTCCCTATTTTCATCGGAGAAATGTGGGAGGCTTTGGAGTTATGTGACGCCAAGCCAAGGACATCACCCTGCACAACTTTTAGAAGACATCCAAAGGCAGCCCTGTATAGTTTTATTACGTTTTTGTATGTGATGGAAGCCACAAAGAGTGGCTGGGGCAACCCAGTCAGAGGGGCAAGGTAATAATAATCATCATCATCATCATCATGGAATAGGATGTTTCTATTTTCATCAGAGAAATGTTGGAGGGTATGGATAATCTGATTCCTGCAGCTGGCTGACTGACCTCTGCCAGAATAAAAGGGCCTAAAATGAGACCCCACCCTCACCATTTTTAGGATTCACTATATATTTGCCCAGGGATGCGGGTGGCGCTGTGGGTTAAACCACAGAGCCTAGGACTTGCCAATCAGAAGGTCGGCGGTTCAAATCCCCACGACGGGGTAAGCTCCCATTGCTCAGTCCCTGCTCCTGCCAACCTAGCAGTTTGAAAGCACACCAGTACAAGTAGATAAATAGGTACCGCTCCGGTGGGAAGGTGAACGGCGTTTCCGTGCACTGCTCTGGTTCGTCAGAAGTGCCTTAGTCATGTTGGCCACATGACCCGGAAGCTGTACGCCGGCTCCCTCGGCCAATAAAGCAAGATGAGCGCTGCAACCCCAGAGTCGGTCACGACTGGACCTAATGGTCAGGGGTCCCTTTACCTTTATATATTTGCCCCTGCCACTCCCAAGATACCAGTCAGAATTGAGAATTTCATCCGGTCCTTAAATGCACAACCAGGAAGGTAAATCTTGAATTTCAGAGTTGTATTTGGTACACTAGTACAGTGTTTCCCAACCTTGTGCCTCCAGCTGTTTTTGGACTACAATTCCCATCATCCCTTGCCATGCCACTGGTCTTGCTAGTCAGGGATGATGGGAGTTGTAGTTCAAAAACAGCTGGAGGCACAAGGTTGGGAAACACTGCACTAGTATACTGGAGAAAGAATATGAAGACAATGGACTGTGTGTGGTGATCTCTCTTCAAGGCAATAGCAGCTGATGAATTCTACCAATGAGATGAGTACTGGGATGGGCCATAACTGATGCTTTTGCACAAGCCTATAGAAAAACTCTAAATAAAGACATCACAGAAATGGTTCACTGTGACCTTGACTTTCTTCCCTTATTTCTTCATGGTGATCTACTGAAATTCTTCCTAAGCCTCTGTCTAGAATCTCCCTGTTTCAGGTGTGGTAGAACTGGCCAATATTTTGGCTGACGTGTTTTTCTGTAGATGCCTCCTGTTGGTATTTTGAAACCAATTTAACTCTATTAGTGCCACTAGCTGATTCAATCAGTCCGCTGACATTTGAAATAACACTGTACTGTGCCCAATTAAAGGAACCCTGTTGGTTTCACAGCATTTAAAAGTTTATAGCCTGCCAAAGGTAAGAGAAATAATGAAGGCATTTTCTCCATTTATTCTACCGAGTGGCACACACTTGTTCACCTATTCTCCATCTGTTTGCTGTACACATTAAATGATAGGGTAAATCCCTTGTATAGGCAGGGACATAATCTTGTGCATTGCAGTTGCTGTTGTTGTTGATTCTACAACAGTGTGTCTCCAACTTGGGTCTCCAGCAGTTTTTGGACTACAATTCCCTTCATTCCTGACCACTGGTTCTGCTACCCAAGGATGATGGGAGATGTAGTCCAGAAACTGCTGGAGACCCAAGTTGGGGACACATTGTTCTAGAAGAAGACTATGAGAGTTAAGGAGCAGAAACAGCAGCCCCATGTGATGTACTTACTGGTTGATGGGTTGCAGGGGATAAAACATGTGAATATAACCCCCTTCACATGTTGAACGAGCTTGTCTGAGACAAGGGAAGCCTAGATCTAAACATTGCCCTGATATATAAATGTTCTTTGTCAAGGAAAGATTGTTCAAACAGAGCTGAGTTCAAACAGCTCCCATATCATTTGCAGGATCTCCCTTTTGCATAGCTGTCAACCTTCCCTTATTTGGCGGGAAAGTCCCTTATTCCAGTGCCATTTCCCGCTGCTATCCCGGATTGTTGATATCCCGTAAATTTCCTGGATTTCAAAGGAAGCAGCTCTCCCTGCTGGCTCCCTGCCAGCCAGGGAGGCTTCTCAACTGCGTTGCTCAGCTGCCTCGTATGGAGTCTGAGAACGACTGGGGGGGCAGAGCTTGTATGCCTTGTGCCAATCAAATCGGCTGCGTTGCCTGGGGTCTCGCCTTTGCTTCAGCGCTTCCCAGCGGACAGTGTGGTGGTTTCCTTGCTGCATCCCCTTTGCCGGGTTGCTGCGCTGTGGGAACCACCGCTTGAGGCTTCGTTTGGCTGCTGGCTGGGCTTTCTGCCTTTGGGCCTTTGGCTCGGAGGGGCTCTACACTCTCTCTCTCTCTCTCTCTCTCTCTCTCTCTCTCTCTCTCCTCTCCCTCTCCCTCTCTCTCTCTCTCTGTGTGTGTGTGTGTGTGTATGTGTGTGTGTGAGAGAGAGAGTGAATGTGTCACTTAAGCTGATAGTAGGAATGCTGTAGCTTCACACACTTACCTTCACACAATGTGTAATTAATGTGAGGTCAGTACTTTAGATTTATACGGGGATCTGAGAGATGAATGGGAGATATGGTTTGTCCGTATTAATGGACAGCTAAATAGAAACTTAACCCCAAAAGACCAAGATTCAAATCCTTACTGGGTAACTTTGCTCACTAGTAACATTGAACCATGAGGACGAGATGGTTGGACAGTGTTCTTGAAGCTACCAGCATGAGTTTGACCAAACTGCGGGAGGCAGTGGAAGACAGGAGGGCCTGGGACAGGTGAGGCCACTGATCCCTTATTTTGGCTGCTGATCCCTTATTTTCGAGGCGGCCGATCCCTTATTTTCAAATCTGAAAGTTGACAGCTATGCCCTTTTGTCATTGCTTTGCGGGGGGGGGGGGGGCACGGAAACCATGAAACACATTGGGAAGATCTTTCAGGGCTGATGGTGCAGTGCTGCATTACTCTCCCAGATTCCAAACACTGTGCATTGCTGCCGCTTACCAAGAGGGGGAGAAGGAGGGGCAAGGGAGTGTGGTGCTAGGCTTGATGCAGCTGCAGTGCCCCTGTGCCCTCTCCTGCCAAGTTCCACACTGCCTTGCCCCTCTCACTGCTGGTAAGTGGCGGCAATGCATGATGGGAGAACAAAACAGCCCTACCTGCTTGTTAGTCCCAAACCAACAATGTGGATTTCAACAGGGACAAATGTCAAGTTCAACACTCAAGGTAATGGTAAAGGGACCCCAGACCATTAGGTCCGGTTGTGGCCGACTGTGGGGTTGCAGCGCTCATCTCGCTTTATTGGCCGAGGGAGCCGGCGTACAGCTTCCAGATCATGTGGCCAGCATGACTGAGCTGCTTCTGGCGAACCAGAGCAGTGCACGGAAACACCGTTTACCTTCCTGCCAGAGTGGTACCTATTTAGCTACTTGCACTTTGATGTGCTTTCGAACTGCTAGGTTGGCAGGAGCAGGGACCGAGCAACAGGAGCTCACCCCGTCACAGGGATTCGAACCGCCGACCTTCTGATCAGCAAGTCCTAGGCTCTGTGGTTTAACCCACAGCGCCACCCGTGTCCCATGTAATTATATACTTTACCCAAATGAAATTATGGAGATCTTGAAGATGTATCCCAGTTTCTGGGAACATGAACTGTCAGTCTGCTTTTCTTAGGCGAATATGGTTGTTGTAGTTATTTATTATTTACCATATTACTCATGTACTACCATAAAACTGGAATTGTAATTAACCCCCCACCTCAGATTTATTTTTTTAAAAAAATCAGTTTTAACTTTAGAGTTGCTGGAAAATAACCAAGTCAGTAAAGAAACAGGTATCTTTTTTTATTTTATTGATTTTGCTCTGCATGGTAGTAAATGGTGTCAGCAGTCGGAAAGCAGATCAATAGGTCAGAATGTGCTGATGATTTTAAAATTCCGGTAGTCTTCAAGGTAAGCGCATCAAGTCTCTCAGTGATATCTATCTATCTATCTATCTATCTATCTAATCTATCTATCTATCTATCTATCATCTATCTATCTATCTATCTATCATCTATCACCTTTCTTTCTATCTATTTTCTATCATCTATCTATCATCTATCTAATCTAAACTACCGGTAACTAACGAACACAGCCCATTTCCTTTTTATAGGTTGTCCTAATATGCTAAAATACATTTAGCTATTTTGGATCCCCATCAGTTAAGACACTTTTATTGTCTTCCGCTTTTTATAATGGCATGGATTTATATTTGGGGACAGAATGTTTGGAGGTATATAAAACCAATTGAATATCTACAATCGTACAACCAAATCCTTCGTCAACAAAGTCAGTAGGAGTGTTCACATGTTACATTAAATGAGTGAACACTCTGTCAACCTGTGTACACAAAGGGTTGAATGGTACAAATCAACAAGGGCATGCTCTTTCATGTAAACACTTGTACATGTGTTGGGGGCCTGTGTAATCTCAACTGGGATGGAGTTCTGTTGAATGGAACTCGCCGTACTGAATGTGCAGCCATGCATTAGGGTCACGGGGGACCACCAACAGAGACTCCTGTGAAGATCTCAGCCTAAAGGTACCCCTGCCCGACAGGGCCAGTCGTGACCGACTCTAGGGTTGTGCGCTCATCTCGCTCAAGAGGCTGGGAGTGGGCGCCATCCGAAGACACTTCCGGGTCACGTGGCCAGTGTGACGAAGCTGCATCTGGTGAGCCAGCACCAGCGCCGCACACGGAAACGCCGTTTACCTTCCCACTATAAAGCGGTCCCTATTTATCTACTTCCACTTAAGGGTGCTTTCGAACTGCTAGGTTGACAGGAGCTGGGACTGAACGACGGGAGCTCACCCCGCCGTGGGGATTCGAACCACTGACCTTACGATCAGCAAGTCCTAGGCACTGAGGTTTTACCCACAGCGCCACCCGCGTCCCTTTTAGATCTCAGCCTAGACCCTCGTTTTTAAGAGCCCTCTAAACGAATGCAAGAACCTTAAATCTGTCCTGGTAGCATATGGACAGCCAGTGCAAGCTTTTAAGCATGGATGTTATTCGCTGGTGGCAATCTGCCTCCACCAACAGTCTAGCTATAGCATTGTTCACCAGCTGGCACTTCTGGACCAAGCCCAAGAATAGCCCCTCAGAGAGCACGTTGCAATGTTGTTGCTAATGTGTTGATTTATCTGCTCTGCTTTTATTTGTTTCACAATTTACTGTGGAATTTAGAACGGCATTACATTTTTTTAAAAAAATGTTGTTAGGTGGCTTGGCAATCTTTGAGTGAGCGGTGGGGTATGAACATTTTAATCAGTGAATTTAAAATAAACACAACTTCATTTCTGCTTCATTCCTGTATTATTATTTCCACTTAGAATCATAGAATCATAGAGTTGGAAGAGACCACAAGGGCCATCGAGTCCAACCCCCTGCCAAGCAGGAAACACCATCAGAGCACTCCTGACGTATGGTTGTCAAGCCTCTGCTTAAAGATCTCCAAAGAAGGAGACTCCACCACACTCCTTGACAGCAAATTCCACTGTCGAACAGCTCTTACTGTCAGGAAGTTCTTCCTAATGTTTAGGTGGAATCTTCTTTCTTGTAGTTTGGATCCATTGCTCCGTGTCCGCTTCTCTGGAGCAGCAGAAAACAACCTTTCTCCCTCCTCTATGTGACATCCTTTTATATATTTGAACATGGCTATCATATCACCCCTTAACCTCCTCCTCTTAACCACTTGCTATATAAAGAATGATACTGTTATGAGGGGTTTTTTTCGGGGGGGGGGGGAGTAGGCTGTATGCAAAGACCCTTCTAATGTCTGCCTGCATCTCATTCTTGGACTAGCCAAGCTAGCTTCCTCCTGAGGTGATGGGCCATTAATGGAACAAAACAAAATGGCTTTTTTCAGCCGGAACTCTCCGGAACTTAGTTCCAGCGCCTCTCAGGTGGGCACCACTGTCATTATAAGAGAACAAGGGAGCCGATCATGGTGAGTTCTGGCACCTCTTTTTCTAGAAAAATAGCACTGGAACAAAGGAAAGAGCTTTGTGTGGGAAGTCAAATGGCTGAGGCTTCTTCCCTCAACTTGCAATAGTTAGAAGGACAAAGAGAGCAGAGAGCTAGAGAGATGTTAGCCAGAAATGAGGAGCAAGCTAGAAGCGAGAGAGTGGGAGCAATGTTTGAATCGAAGGCTGTGGCTATGGGGGAAGCAAGGCCTTCTTGGGGTGTTAATGCTGTGAACCCATCCATCATAGGCTCAGGTTGATTATATGTGTAAATAAGCCATATATCATAGAGACACCACAGTCTCTGCTGTGCCTCATTCCAAAAGGAAGTACGAACCCTGAGTAAGGGCCTGGAGCCTTGCATTGCTCGAAGACTGGGGTGGTGTGCAACATGACTCTTAAACCTGCTCCCCCCCCCTCTCTCTGCTTTAAGGGCAAGCCTTGTGCTTTAAGAGAATGGGCTGCATACCCATTTGCTAACACAGTGCTTTTAAGTCCACAGGTCTATGAAGCCAGTGTAATCTTAGAGTGTTGGAAGGGCCTAATTGCAATGGATGATGGATGATTTCAGTGAAGTCACAGATGGGGAAGGAAAAATGACCTTCCTCCTCCCTTGTTGCGGGATAGTTGAACTCTTCAAGTATAGATAAAAGATTATTGTTCTTGATTAAATGTCTGTATAAAAACACTGTGCTGAAAGTGTGTTGCTCTACAAATGGGCAGCTCACAGGATCCTTACCAGCCACAAAGGAAGTTGAGCAAGGTTGTATCCTAGCTCCCACATTGCTTAATTTATATATAAACGATACTGTACAGAGTTTAACATCTCTGGAGTATCATGCCCCTAAACTGGCCACAAATGCCACCTCTATATTATTTTACGCAGATGATGTGGTACTTCTGTCTCAAGATTAGGCCTAAAAAGACTAATCTCAGGATACTGCCAAAGAGAACAGCTGGCTGTGAGTTACAAGAAAACTAAAGTCAGGGTTGTGACCACCCACATTGAAGATGGCTCCCAGAGCCGTCTTTCCTATTGGGCTTACTGGCGTGTTGCACCAGGGCGCTGGCCTCTCGGGGGCACCTCGTGGAGTGGGGGAGCTGCATGTCTTTGCTGGCGGCCTCCCTTTTCCCTGCATGCCCGCCAGCTGTGCCCCGTCAACCATATGGCTGGCGGGTGTGAAGCTTCCTTCACAAGCCTCCGTGGGTGGAGAGCGATCCTTACAGAGGCTTGGGAAAAGGTCGACAACTCTGGGAAATGGGGGGCGTCAGAGGGATCTTTGAACCATGGCGCCGGATATGCTTAAGAAGGCCCTGATGGCTCCCACTGCCCCAGCCAGGCTTGAGAAAAGCCTTTTGGTTGCAATAACAAACTCTAATTGAGATTGTGGATGGGTGCACTGGGATGAAATTTACGGCATGTAATGCCCTACGAGAAAATATTATGAAAATGATTTATAGGTGGTACATGACCCCAGTCAAGCTTGTAAAAATTTATCACCTGCCTGATAACAAATGTTGGAAATGCAAAGAAAATGAACGTACATTCTTTCACCTTTGGTGGACGTGCCCAAAGATTAAGGCGTTCTGGGAAATGATCTATAATGAATTGAAAAAGGTATTTAAATATACCTTCCTGAAGAAACCAGAAGCCTTTCTCTTGGGTATTGTTGGCCAAGGGGTGTTAAAGAAGGACAGAACATTTTTCATGTATGCTACAACAGCAGCAAGAATACTCATCGCAAAGTATTGGAAGACACAAGATTTACCCACCCTGGAAGAATGGCAGATGAAGGTGATAGACTATATGGGCCTGGCAGAAATGACCGGCAGAATCCGAAACAAATATATAACAAATAAGGGTTGAAATTATACGTGTTTTTATGTTTGTTTTGTTTATTGTATAGTTTTGTTTTGTTTTTGTTGTGATAAAAAACTTTTGAAACGTTTAATAAAAATTTATATATATAAAAAAAGAGATTGTGGATGGGTGTATTTGAGGGCTGCAATGGTTAAGGGTTAACCCTTCTATTACTCAGCTGAGACCATTTGGCAACTGCCTCTTCCTCACTCAAATTAGGTTTTTGTGTGTGTGGGGGGGGGGGGACAGGACAGACATTTCTATTCATTCCAAAAGAATTGTCACACAGTGTTTGTGGAGCTCTTTCTGAATATGGCAGCTGATTAACTTCAAGCCCTTTCCAATTAGTCTAGAAAAAAGCGAAACAAAATATTTTATTCGAACCTCATTAAGGAGTGTGGGGAGCGTGAGTATGCATGCATGCATGTGGGGTGTGTGTGTGTTATGAGCATGTATGCAAATGGCTGCCATATGTGTGCAGCATGTGTTTGTACAGGGAACCAGGCATAGGGTCTTCTCGGTAGTGGCGCCCGCCCTGTGGAATGCCCTCCATCAGATGTCAAAGAGATAAACAACTACCTGACATTTAGAAGACATCTGAAGGCAGCCCTGTTTAGGAAAGCTTTTAATGTGTGACATTTTAATGTATTTTTAATCTTGGTTGGAAGCCACCCAGAGTGGCTGGGGAAACCCAACCAGATGGGCAGGGTACAAATAAAAAATTGTTGTTGTTGTTGTTGTTGTTGTTGTACTGTGCTGCCCAGGACTGTTTTTCAGGCTTGGAAATGTACACATGAGCCCCAAAAGACTGCCGACCCCCTGCTTTAGAAACATACAACATTCACCATATTTGATTTAGCATATTTTTCTGAATGCTAGAAGGATTTGTTTTCTTTCTTTCCCATTCTTACTACCATGCACTTCATGTGACTGTTCCAGAGTAAACAGTTTCAGGGCTTTGGCTATAAAATTAACAGAGCAGCCCTCAGCACATTTACTTGAATGTAAACCCCACTGGCTGCGATAGCATTTACTTCCTCGGATGGAGGAACGAACTGTTCGTGCCGCATTGTATACTGAGGCGATAATTGTTAAGTGCAAAAATACGGGAAAACAGACACTGTATAATTACAGACAACATGTCACGCGAGAGACAGTAGGTTCCATGGAAAAGTTCACCCTTTTTAGAAAGTAATATAATTCTATGGCTTGCAAGGGCTGAATTGCTTCCATGGAGATGAACAGACGTTTTGCTATAATCTTCAAGGAGGTTTTCCAAGAAATCTCAACAAGTATTTTCTTTCAAAAAGGTCAACTGGAAGGTTGCATTCAATAGTAATTAAGTGTCAGTCATCCATCTGGAAATAGTAATGACCTACAACATTTTTACAGGTAGCTGGGAAAGCAGAATTCTGATGTTCAAATACGTAGAAGAATTTAGTCAGAAGCGGAAACTTTCTCAAGGTGAATTTTAGTATGAGATTGAGTGCCCTTTTCTTCACACCACTCTTTTCATTTCGCATATCCTGTTCATTTCATCATCTAGTTTCTTCTTGGAATCCATTCATTTTCAGGGGGAGACTCAGAGCATGTTCATTACAGTGGAAGCAAAGTTGGGTTCTTGGTTTATGATTTTGGGAGATAGGAGATCATTTCTGTAGCCTTAAAATAAATGAGTGGCTGGTCTGGGATTAAAATCAGGGTTTCCATGGTGGGATAATTCCCAGACTAAATCAGATTATCAAACAGTTGAAGTCAAACAAGTAGGGCTGGATGCAGACATGTGTAAGAAGAATTCTGCTCAATCAGTGAGTGGTATAAACCACTGAGCTTCTTGGGCTTGCCGATCCGAAGGTTGGCGGTTCGAATCCCCACAACAGGGTGAGCTCCTGTTGCTCTGTCCCAGCTCCTGCCAAACTAGCAGTTCGAAAGCACACCAGTGCAAGTAGATAAATAGGTACCACTGCTTCTGTGGGCTCTGGCTTCCGTCACGGTGTTCCGTTGCACCAGAAGCGGTTTAGTCATGCTGGCCACATGACCAGGAAAGCTGTCTGTGGACAAACGCCAGCTTCCTTGGCCTGAAAGCAAGATGAGCGCCACATCCCATAGTCGCCTTTGACTGGACTTAACCATCCAGGGGTCCTTTACCTTTACCTTACCTTTTATTTTCTGCCCAGTTCTTCCCACTGCAGAGCCTGAGAAATCCTGAAAGGCATGCTTAATAGTTGGGGGGCTTTCTTGAATGACTTCGGAGGGGGCATCAGCGGAAGGGGAAAATTAGTGGAAATGGGAAGGTACTTTGCATTTTCAATCCCACTTCTTTAAACAGGAAAGGCTATTACTTTTATGCCCAGATTATGATTTATCAGAGACAAATAGTTGGCTGCTGTTGGGATAGAACCCCTTTGGTCTGATTCACATGGGCAGTTCTTCAGATACAGTGGTACCTTGGTTCTCAAACACCTTGGTTCTCAAACGCCGGAAACCTGGAAGTAACTGTTCCAGTTTTTTAACATTTTTCGGAAGCTGAACGTCCAATGCAGCTGTTGGCTATTGTTTCCAGGACGCCTGCACCAATCAGAAGCTGTGCCTTGGTTTTTGAACATTTTGGAAGTAAAATGGACTTCCGGAATGGATTAAGTTGGATGCTTTTGTTTTTGCTATTTATTTTGCATTTTTTGTTTTTGAGGCTTTTTCGGTTAATTTGTTTTTGTGACTGTGTGGAACCCAGTTCAGCTACAATACTGTCTTATTTATTTTATAGTACATTTCATTAATTATTGTTTTCATTTTATGGAACAATGGTCTCACTAGATAGTAAAATTCATGTTAAATTGCTGTTTTAGGGGTTGTTTTTAAAAGGCTGGAACGGATTAATCTGTTTTGCATTACTGTCTATGGGAAAGCGCACCTTGGTTTTGGAACGGACTTGTGGAACGGATTAAGTTTGAGAACCAAGTTACCACTGTATTTTTTAAGGAATTGAGAGCCCCACAAGCCTGACTAAATTGAATTGGTGTTTGCAATGCAGCTGTACTTGTTTTCCCCCCTTTCAGCATAACTGGCCAATAGTTCAACCCCAAATGTTGAGCAGATTGTCTTCCTTTTTTCTTTCTTTCAGAACTTGGCAATATAGAAAGGGACATTTCCCCCATTATCTCAGCTATGGCGGATGAGTAGAAAATAAGCATGGTGTGATAATCCTGATTGAAAGTCAGGGTCAACTCAGTTATTGACTTGCCTTCTTTTTTTTTTAATCAAGAGAAATAATAGAGTTTGGTATCCGTCATTCTGAGATTACATCATGAAGTCATAAAAAAAAAAATTCAAGGAGGAAGCAAAAATAATTAAAAAGGATCAAAATAGGTCATCTCGCAGGACAAATTAAAGAAATTAATACTGTATGTGCAGGTTTTAGAAACCGGACTGGCAAAGCTCCTTCAATTTCCCACAGTCGTTTGAAATACGGAGATGTAAAAGATTTATTTACGGTGGTTGAAATTATAATGGGAATATCAGACCAAAATTTCTTGGAGGAGGAAAAAAAGAGAGGGACAGAAATAGCTTCTGTATTGAGGAACAGGGTAAACATGGGTGGCCTCCTTCTGTGTGTGCACACTAAGCAGGCCAGCAAATATCCTCTTGGTCTGCATTTTGGATTGGATGTTTCTGTTTGCTGTGAATAACATTTCACGGAAGAAATGAGGGAGCATAATTGCATGGCTAGAGGGTAGGATGAATATAACTTCTTCACTGTAACGATGGAGAGTGGAAGCGTATACTTTGAAATGGAAATTAAATCCTTTGACTGACAAGTTCTCATGCATACCGTTTGTGCTATATGACTCCCAGTCACGTGATTCCAGCTCCTCTCACATGTGGCTGATGTGGGGAAAAAAATGTGTGCTATGTGTCAGATTTCTGGTCGATCTTCCAGGTCTTCTGGAAGAGGCCTTGGTGATCATGCTACAATTGACGAATGTCACCTTATGGCATCCCAAAAGAGAGCCTTCTCAGTAGCTGCACACCACTCTCTGGAATGTCCTCCCAAGTGCTGTTTATGAGGAAGAAACTGTCATTGAAATTCTACTCAGTAGTGATCCAGAGCAGAACTCCAATGTATAGTTAGCAGAGTAAAAACTTAAACACGTTGCAGGATTCCCAAGAAACAGACCAGAGGCAATTAATATTTCATCTAGCAGAGCTTTAATGCTGGTGAAGGCAGATGAGCAATACATTCAGGACTGGCACTGTCCATAAGAAATCCAGTTGCAGCAGACTTAACTTAAACTTACAATAACTTATAATAAGTCTAAAATATTAACACTAAGCATACTATGTACAGAACACCACACCAGAAGGAAGAGAGATAGAAAGAGTGAAAACCAGGCTCCTTCTGGCCCTACTTTTATAGTCAGCATGACCTTGACAGAAAGAGATAAGAGAACCCTCAGCTTCTCTGAAGGAATAAGCCAAACATCATGAACCTGCTTCCTGCTTCTTTCACACAGGGAAGCTTCCAGAACCCACTTGAATTAAGTAGAATAGGAAAGATCTCTACACATCAGATCAATACTTTCTGCACTAAGAAATGCAAACTGACAGAAACACTGGCAAACTTTTCACTCCTTCCTATTTATTTTATTAATTTATTGTTGAACACACACACACACACACACACACACACACACACCAACAATACTTCCAGAGTGGTTGACAAGAAGAAGAGAACATACAAAAACTCAGAAAAAATATTCATTTCAAAACCTTAGAATTTTTTATAATTTTTAAAATCCTGGTAAACAGAAACGTCTTTGCGTGGAACCAGAAGGATAACTAAGTTCATACCAGGAAGGCCTCCTTGGGGAAGGAAGTTGTGGACCTACGGCAGCAACGCCAATTGATGTTTCTACAATTATGCATTTTTAAATAAATGTATACCTGAAGGAGTGCCTTCATTTCCATCATCCAGACGGGACACTGAGATCCAGGTCCAAGGGCCTTCTGGCGGTTCCCTCACTGCGAGAAGTGAGGATACAGGGAACCAGGCAGAGGGCCTTCATGGTAGCGGCACCTGCCCTGTGGAACGCCCTCCCACCAGATGTCAGACAGATAAATAACTATCTGACTTTTAGAAGACATCTGAAGGCAGCCCTCTACAATGAAGTTTTTAATGGTTAATGCTTTATTGTGTTTTTAATATTTTGTTGGGAGCCTCCCAGAGTGCCTGGGGCAACCCAGTCAGATGGGTGGCATATAATAATAATAATAATAATAATAATAATAATAATAATACCCCCTTCCTATTTTAATTTTCTGTGCTGTTTATATTACAACCCAGGAGGGCAAGGTCATGAAAACTCATATGTGACATAACTGTTTCAGATCCTAATAAAGGTAGAGGGACCCCTGACCAGAGTCCTACCCTCCAGAGCAGGAGAAAGCAAGCTTGCTCCATCATCCATGAGATAAAGGTAAAGGGACCCCTGACCATTAGTTCCAATTGTGACCGACTCTGGGGTTGCGGCATTCATCTCGCTTTATTGGCCGAGGAAGCCGGCGTACAGCTTCCGCGTCATGTGGCCAGCATGACTAAGCCGCTTCTGGCGAACCAGAGCAGCGCACGGAAACACCGTTTACCTTCCCGCCAGAGCGGTACCTATTTATCTACTTGCACCTTGATGTGCTTTCGAACTGCTAGGTTGGCAGGAGCAGGGACCGAGCAACGGGAACTCACCCCGTTGCGGGGATTCGAACCGCCGACCTTCTGATCGGCAAGTCCTAGGCTCTGTGGTTTAACCCACAGCGCCACCCGCATCCCTTAGATCCTAATATTTCAGATCCTAATATTTTATAGCATTTGTTTTATTATAATTCTGAAAGACAGAATAAGTCAATTATTGTCTCTATCTACAAATTTATCAAGTATAAAACTGCTGAGATTGGATAAAAGGGTGAGTAATCACTGATTTTCTAGCTATGGCAGTCTCTGTTGACTGGTTCACACGTGAATGTCCCTTGCTTTGTTTCTGTACAGTTGAGGCCCTGAAGTTGGGCATTTGTATTAATTCCAGTGAAAAATATTGCACTAAAGGAGATGACAGGTGATTAATTTAACTTATTAATTTACTGTATTTCTTTTTTCTTTTCTTTTTTCTTTTTGGTAGAATGGTAGAATATGTGGAGATGGCAAAGCTGACGGGGAAGATCCGGAATCGGCGAGACAAACTGTTTCAGAAGGACTGGAGCAAATTTATATTTTATATGAAAGAAAATTGTAAACATTTGAAAACGTTTGTAGGTTTGAATTGAAATGCCTTGTAATGTGAAAATAAGGAACCGATTTACATATAAAGAGGTGATTATTTTTTTTAAAGAAGGTAAAAAAAGTGGCTATAGAAATGCGAAGAATTTACTAAAAGATTTTGGGAAGTCAGAAAGAGGGAGGGAAGGAAGTCGATGCTCTGTTTGAGCAATGCTTTATGTTACAGATTTGTGTAATGAAATCTAATTAAATATGGAAAACTCAGTAAAAATCATTATAAAAATAAAAATAAATTTATTGTATTCTTAATCTGTCCTGCACCAACTGGTCACTGGACAGAAGTACAATAACAACACATCAATAAAACAATAGCATAATAATTATTAATTAAAGAATAATGGAAAGATCCTTAGATACTCAAGATCAACTTCTTCACACAGCACATCTGGAACTCACTCCCATGGGATGCAACGATGGCCACCAACCTAGATTGCTTTGAAAGAGAATTAGACAAATTCATGGAGGAGAGGGATATCAATGAAGACTATGCGCTGCCTCCATCAGGTGAGGCCTTCTTCCACCTGCCTTTCCCCACCCCCCGGCCCTGGGACTCCTCATAAGGAAGATGTGCCTGGAGGAAGAACCGTGAGGAGAGAGACTCCATCAGGCAAGGTTCTCTTCTACCTGCCTTGCTCCAACCTCTAGTCTCTGCTTCTAAATTTCTATTGTACAGTGGTACCTCAGGTTAAGAACTTAATTTGTTCTGGAGGTCCGTTCTTAACCTGAAACTGTTCTTAACCTGAGGTACCGCTTTAGCTAATGGGGCCTCCCGCTGCCGCTGCGCCGCTGGAGCACGATTTCTGTTCTCATCCTGAAGTAAAGTTCTTAACCCGAGGTACTATTTTTGGGTTAGCAGAGTCTATAACCTGAAGCATCTGTAACCCGAAGTACCACTGTATTATTTCATGTACTGTGGCTTGCCGTTGTTTTATTGATTATAGTTTAGAAATTATTTATAGCAGCTGTTAAGGGTGAATTTCTGTTTAACTTTTATATGCTGATATTATTATTTTATACTATTCTAATGATCGTTGAATGTTACTTTTCTGATGTAGGTTGCTTATTTAAAAGTTATGTTTTATTATCACATTTTTGTATTGCATTAGATTGTTATAAGATGTACATTTTTTGTTTCTTCAGCTTGTAAACCACCTTGAGTATTGTAAGATAGAAAGATGGTATACAAATTAAAAATGATGATGATGATGATGTTCTTAACTGGCAGCATCTTGTGACAAATCTCAGCCCCTCCAAAAGTCCTTGGGGAAGAGACACATCTTCCCCAATCAAGAAAAAGAAAGCAGTGTCTGTGTTGGATGCATCTCTGAACGGAGGTCATTCCAGAGGTGAAGGTCTTCCTATGCCGGCCAAGAGGCCAAAAGTGACGAGAAAGGCCAATCATGGCGTCCGGCACACTTCCATTGCGCAGCTTTGCTTACTATCCGTGCCGCTCCAAAAGTCCTTCTCTGCCTCTTCAGCCGGTAGCAGAGCAATCGCAGCAGTTGAAGCAAAGAGCAGCGTGTAGGTAATAAACTCAGAACAGACACAAGGCTTTCCTTATCTTCTTAGCCTTTAATCAAGTAGAGTAACAGCATAAATCAAATCCTGGCGAAAGCTCGCCCATCCTCCCTCTTGTATAGCGTACCAGAGGCAGACTGACACACTCAGAGCAAACCACTCCCATAAGTGTCTGTGACCACGCCTCATGATGCAAGACGTCACACAGAACCTCTTAACCCTGTAGGTTCTGATTCTGCCACACTTCCACATGCCACCACTGGTTGATCTGCATGTCATGATGGAACCACAAGAGGATTTGGAACCCTGCAAAACTTAATGCATGGATCAGAAAGAGTTCCTGAAGATATGGGTCCCATGTCCTTTAGGGGCTTTATATGGGACGCGGGTGGCACTGTGGGTAAAAGCCTCAGCGCCTAGGGCTTCCCAATCGAAAGGTTGGCGGTTCGAATCCCCGCGGCGGGGTGCGCTCCCGTTGTTCGGTCCCAGCGCCTGCCAACCTAGCAGTTCGAAAGCACCCCCGGGTGCAAGTAGATAAATAGGGACCGCTTACTAGCGGGAAGGTAAACGGCGTTTCCGTGTGCGGCTCTGGCTCGCCAGATGCAGCTTTGTCACGCTGGCCACGTGACCCGGAAGTGTCTCTGGACAGCGCTGGCCCCCGGCCTCTTGAGTGAGATGGGTGCACAACCCTAGAGTCTGTCAAGACTGGCCCGTACGGGCAGGGGTACCTTTACCTTATGTTAGTGTAATCACCTTGAATTGGGCCTGGAAATAGACAACCAGTGCAGATCCTTCAGAATTGACTCTGACCCAAAGCAACTGCCATCACTCCTACCTCTGCATTCTGTGCTAGTTGAAATATCTGAACTGTTTTCAAGGGCAGCACCACACTGAGCGCATTATAAAAGTTCTGCTGGTGGTTTTAGATCTATCAAGGCTCACTCTCACGGATGTTATTTAGATGTTGCAGCGAGGAACCAAGTGATCTGCGAACATGTATGTGTGAATTAGCTTTCTGAGCAGAAGCAGAAGTCGCCTTGAAAGTTTTTAGGCAATGTATAAATACGTCAAATAACTATATAGAAGGGATAGCACGGCTGAAGCAACAGGAAAATTGTGTCTCCTGGAAGTGAGAACTTAATTCGTCAAAAAGCTGCTGAAATTTCAGCTCAAAGTAATCTGAAAGATCCCAAGTTCCAATCCTATAAATCAGCTCTTGACAACTTTAGTTGCTTTGGCACAAGTAGTTACTCAGCAATTAGAACTGGCCATCCTTGCCAAATAAAATCTTGGTCTGCAAAACACAATAAGCATAAAAGTCCTGTTGTAAATCTAACATCCAGCTCTGCCAAGTATCCCACAGATATTCTCTAAGCTTACCTTTGACTTTCCTTTCAGTCTTTTTACCTTCCTCTGTTAAACCCAGGCATGTACAAAATCATTTCCCACTATTTAATCCTCCTTCACCAGCACACCTTCAATTCGTAGTGTTTTCTGCCTTCTCTCCATGCCTCTGATCCTCCTTTGCCAGACTCTCTTCTTCACATACCCAGTGGGGCAGGTCTTCCTTCCTTCCACTTCTGGCACAGGAGCTTGAGAGTCCATCAACTTCTCCGTAAGCTCAGTCCAATTTATTCTGCAATGGACAATGCACAATAACTCACTGGCTTCAGGAAACTTTAAGCCAAAGTGCACTGTAGGGAGTTACAGTTCAAGAGCTGCAGCTGTGACACCACATCTTCAAAACATAAATCATAGCTGTCCCCATGGAGACTGGAACCTCAGCATTGTGATGTAAGATGCAGGGAGCAGGAAGAGACATTACCTGGGAGCAGGTAGGCAAGTGATACACTGCTCCTTGCATGCTGAGGGGGTCGGTTGCTGGATTTTCAGCTTTGGTTTTCAGTTTGTTTTCCAAAACACAAATTCGTGGAACAAAGAGTCATCGTCCTAGAGCTCTTACAATAGTGCTGCCACTTCACTCGGTTGGCGCCTTGCTCTGCCACTGGTGCTCTTCCTATGTTGAATTAACAAATTAACAAAGACATCAATGAACCAGTGCTGGTTTTATCTCAAATGTAAGTAAGTAGCCTCATTTATGCTGACTTTTGGAAAGGGTTCATTTCTTCCTTCAGTAACCTCAGGTTGAAATAAACAGAATAATATGTCTTCTGTAATTGTTTCTAACAATAAGCATAGAAAGAAAACAAACTCTTTGGTTGGTTTAGCATGCTCTTTGCGGAACCTTGTAATATCCCAGACTAACAAGAGTCTGCATTTACCTGTGCATTAATGGATGCGAGAGCAACAAATTCGCTCACAGTGATGAGTTCCCATCGCCTTTAACGATGCCTCTGCTTCTTACAAGTGCAGCTAGGAAAAGTGCAGAGCAGTGTCATTTGTTGCCTCCAAACACTGTTTATTTTTTATCTTAATGCAAAGAAAATAAGAGGCTGGGCTGACAGAAAAGCAAAGCAAAGAGTTGGTCCAATGGTCCATTTCACAAGTGTCACAGTTGCCACCTCATTGCAAAGCAATACAATTGAAATGAAATGGATTGTAATCTTTTTAACTGGAGTTGCAGTACCATCAACAAAAACTTAGCAAAATGATTGCCTTTCACGATGCTTTCTGGCAGTCAGAACTGTCCTCTGAGAAATGGAGCCATCTTCTTCTTCTTCTTTGGCGATCACTCATAGCCGAAGAGGATTGTCTTCCATAAACACGGTTTTAACAATGAGTCTGTAAATGACTGTGGAGGCCAATTCTGGATCCACACGTCCTTCCACAGTGGGGACATTTGTTTCTGGACGGGAGTTGATCACGGTGTGGATTTGCCAAGCATGCCTTCCTCTTAGCATGTTTCTCCCTTGTGTTCTGAGTTCGAGCATCTTCAAAGTCCATGGCACCTTTGGTAAAGACTGTTCTCCAACTGGAGCGCTCACAGGCCAGTGTTTCCCAGTTGTTGGTGTTTATACTACATTTTTAAAAGATTTGCCTTGAGACAGTCTTTAAACCTCTTTTGTTGACCACCAGCATTATGCTTTCCATTTTTAAGTTCAGAATAGAGTAGTTGCTTTGGGAGACGATAATCAGGCATCCGCACAACATGACCAGTCCAACGAAGTTGATGTTGAAGAATCATTGCTTCAACGCTGGTGGTCTGTGCTTCATCCAGTATACTGGCATTAGTTCGCCTGTCTTCCCAAGTGATGTGTAAGATTTTTCGGAGACACCGTTGATGGAATCTTTCGAGAAGTTGGAGATGGCGTTTGCAAGTAGCCAATGTTTCATAAGCATACAGTAAGGTTGGTAGCACAATAGCTTTGTAAACAAGCATTTTGGTTTCCCTGAGAATGTCCTGGTCCTCAAAGACTCTGCACTTCAAACGGGAGAAAGCTGCACTCGCAGAGCTCAGGCGATGCTGGATTTCGGCATCAATGTTGACCCTTGTGGAAAGATAACTGCCTAGGTAGGAGAAGTGATTGACATTTTCCAATGTTACACCACTGAGTTAGATTTGTGGCACTGCAGAGGGGTTATTTTGTACTTGTTGGTGCAGCACTTTGCTTTTTGGATGTTGTGCGACAGGCCAAGCTTTTCGTAAGCTTCTGGAAGATATTTAGGATGGTTTGGAGGTCATCCTCTGAGCGTGCGCACACTACGTTGTCATCAGCATACTGAAGCTCTATGACGGAAGTTACGATAACCTTACTCTTTGCTTTCAGCCTGCTCAGATTGAAGAGCTTTCCATCTGTTTGATATATGATTTCTGTCACCAGGTTGTCTGCATGAGGAAGTTAGCTGGTGTTATTCCCAGCTCTTGCTAAATTCAAGAATGTATGAATTTACTCAGATTCTTGCTCCCCACTGAAACCTATAACAATATCTATAGACATACCCCTTTCCCTATAGTAGTTACCAGTGATCCTACTGCCATAGCTCTAAAGCTTTCTTGGCCTTGCAGGATTAAAAAGAAGTGTGGACGTTCTGTAGAGGACTGCTAGAGAGGAAACAGTTGAGAGATACTGTGCACATGTTCTGTCTCTTAGATGCATGACATCATTCCAAAGCACCACCAACATTTGTGTTTGCTTATGAGGTCACTATGGTCAATTTAAATAAAACAGTTTGGAATCCTATACTTAGAGTGAGCTCAATGGAACTTACTTTAAAGTCTTTCTTCTTCTTCTTTGGTGATCACTCGAAGCTGAGTAAGATTGTCTTCTGTAAACACAGTTTGAACAGTAAGTCCATAAGTGACTGTGGAGGCCAATTCTGGATCCACACATCCTTCCACAGTGGGGACATAGGTTTCCGGGCAGGAGTTGATCACAGTGAAGGTTTGACAAATGTGCCTTCCTCTTAGCACGTTTCTCCCTTTCATCCTGAGTTTGAGCATCTTCAAAGCCCATGGCACCTTTGGTAAAGGCTGTTCTCCAATTGGAGCGCTCGCAGGTCAGTGTTTCCCAGTTGTTGGTGTTTATACTATGTTTTTAAAGATTTGCCTTGAGAGAGTCTTTAAACCTCTTTTGTTGACCACTGGAGTTACATTTTCCATTTTTAAGTTTGGAATAGAGTAGTTGCTTTGTAAGATGATAATTAGGTATCTACACAACATGACCAGTTCAACAAACTTGATGTTGAAGAATCATTGCTTCAACACTGTCAATCTTTGCTTTTTCCAGTACACTGGCATTAGTTTGCCTGTCTTCCCAAGTGATGTGTAAATTTTTTCGGAGACACCGTTGATGGAATCTTTTGAGAAGTTGGAGATGGCGTTTATAAGTGGTCCATGTTTCACAAGCGTATGGTAAGTTTGGTACTACAATAGCTTTGTAAACAAGCATTTTGGTTTCCCTGAGAATGTCCCGGTCCTCAAACACTCTGCACTTCAGTTGGGAGAAAGCTGCACTCGTAGAGCTCAGGCGATGCTGGATTTTGGCATCAATGTCGGCCCTTGTGGAAAGACAACTGCCCAGGTAGGAGAAGTGATTGACATTTTCCAGCATTACACTATTGAGTTCGTGTTTGTAGACTTCTACAGAATAGTAATGTTATTCTCAGTATTAAGCCTGATCCCCTCATTCTTCTTTGTTGAGAGAATCATAGACCTATAGGAACAGAAATGTTCCAGCCTCAGTAAGGGTCTGCCTGTTTACCTACTTACCTACTTACCTACCTAATAGACCTTTATGTAAATAAACCTAACTGCTAGGTGTAGAGCTATGTGCAGTTGTAGATGTTGCATGTAAAGGTTGTGTGTATGTAGCAACTGGAACTTTGTGTACATAGCCCTGGTTAGAGCAACTGTGATATTGTGGGGAGGAACGGCAGTGGGCTCCCCCCCCCCCCAAATGCCAATGATCTGATAAGAGCTCTGTTCACAAGTGCAGTTGAGTCAAGGCACAGAGTTTTTTTTGTTTTTCTTTCTTAAGTTGCAAGCCTGGTCATTTCCACTGTTTCCTGTGAAAAAATATTGGTGAAGAATGGCAAAAAATCATGGATCCCCACTCTACAGTCCTATGATATGAAACATGCGACATACACATGTGTTTGGAAGTAGTATACAAGTAGTACCCTGGTTCTCAAACGCCGAAAACCCGGAAGTAAGCGTTTCGGTTTTCGAACGTTTTTCGGAAGCCGAATGTCTGATGCGGCTGTCGGCTATTGTTTCCGGGGCGCCTGCACCAATCAGAAGCTGCACCTAGGTTTTCAAACATTTCAGAAGTCAAACGGATTTCCGGAATGGATTAAGTTAGGCACTTTTGTTTTTGCTATTTATTTTGGGTTTTTGTTTTTGAGGCTTTTCTGGTTAATTCGTTTTTGTGACTGTGTGGAACCTGGTTCAGCTACTGATTGATTGATTGATTGATTGATTGATTAATTGATTATGTGACTGCAGGAATGGATAAAAGCCCCCCATCCAAACAATGACTATCATCAGTGCAGGTAAGAAAATAATAATAATTTTTATCATCTACAATACTGTCTTATTTATTTTATAGTATAGTACATTGATTATTGCTTTCATTTTATGGATCAATGGTCTCGTTAGATAGTAAAATTCATATAAAATTGCTATCTTAGGTTTTGTTTTGTTTTAAAGTCTGGAACGGATTAATCCGTTTTGCATTGCTTTCTATGGGAAAGCGCGGTTTGGTTTTGGAACACTTTGGTTTTGGAACGGACTTCCGGAACGGATTAAGTTTGAGAACCAAGGTACTACTGTAATACATAGGCAAGGCAAAATAAAAATAGACCACTGCATAGATTAATTTGCAGCATTTAAAATGCCCCCCTTTCTGTAGCATCATCTGCTATCCTTAGCTGGATATATATTTTGTAGCGCAAATGTTATTTGGATACACTAAAGTGAAAAACAGCATATACAAAATACGAACTGAATATTTTACAGTGTGGTCCTCCACTCTTGGGGAATATATTGCCAACTAATTAACGGTTTGGGTATTGTCCATATGCCTCCGATTGCTCATTCTCTGATTGCTCAGTCTTTATCTGACTGGCAATAAGCACAAATCTTCACGTTGCTGTCCCCCCCCCCCCCAATTCAGATAGAAGCCACTTGTTAATTTAGTTTAGGAATCTGGCAAATAGGGTTAGACTCATATTCTAATTATGGCAGGGCAATGCATTGGAAAAGAGCTCAAAATGAGGATCCTTCTCAGTTAAAAAGCCCAACCTCGTTTTGAGTTGGTCCAGTACCCATTGCATTGGGCATGGCTTGACAGGAGCTCAGATCCTGCCCCCACCAGTACCCAGACCTTCTTGCCAGACCCTTTCCCGAAGTCCTATGGTTCCTCGAGGGAAATAACACTTCACATCGAAGACCAGAATATTGGACTTGAAATGAACTGACCTTGGTTGAATTCTCTGCTTCACCATGTAATTCACTGGGTAAGTTTAGGGAGGTCCCTATCTCCCAACCTCTCAGGATGTTTACAAGGATAAAGTGATATAGCTCCATGTATGACACCTAGAAGGAATGGTGGGATAGGAGTGAGCAACCCACCCATCGAGAATTCTTGCCAGTCTAATCCACATTTTAGCTTGCTTTGACATTCCTACTGAAAGTGTGTATATGTGTATATTAACTTGTCATATGCCGTCAGATCGTGTAGCTCAGCACTGTCTACGGTGATTGGCAGAAGGTTCCCAAGGACTCCAGTAAAGGTCCTTCCTAGCCATGCTACCTGAGCGTTTCAAGCTAGTCTTTGAACTTGACAAGGTCTACATGCAAATCATGTCTTCTTGCTCTGAGCTTTGACCCCTCCCGGTGTTCCCACGTAGCAGGATCCTTCAAATTCACCTTAGAACTCATTTTAGACAGAACTTGCAGGCAACATCAATTAATCTTGGCTTGCTCTACTGGTGGAACGTAACAGAAAATATACTATTGATATGGTGTGTTTTTTCCTGGCCGGGCAACAACAATTTAGCATGCAGAATATGTTTTAAACTAGAAGTATCATGTTTACGTGTTCTTGCTAATGGTTTGCGGGAATAATTTTTTACTTCATCTCTTGAAGATTTTCAGGCTCATCCTGTTAACTCTGACACCTCCCTTGGCATGCCTCATTGTGATGAGAAGGATGGATGCTGTGCATCCCCTTAACAATCCGATCGTTAATGATTTGCGTAATGAAGAAAGTGATTAATTTTGACGGATGGCCCAGATCCATCATATGCATGACTAGGCGGTGCAATAGTCTATGGAGTACGTAGTAATATAAGTCGGAGCAAGGTCCAGAATGACCTTGACAAATTAGCAGCAGTGCATTTCATGCAGTAATAATAATAATAATAATAATAATAATAATAATAATAATAATGATAATTTATTATTTGTACTCCGCCCATCTGGCTGGGTTTTCCCAGCCACTCTGGGCGGCTTCCATAAAAACCAAAAAACACTAAAATATCATACATTAAAAACTTCCCTGAACAGGGCTGCCTTAAGATGTCTTCTGAATGTCAGGTAGTTGTTTATCGTTTTGACATCTGATGGGAGGGCGTTCCACAGGGCGGGCGCCACTACCGAAAAGGCCCTCTGCCTGGTTCCCTGTAGCTTTGCTTCTCGCAATGAGGGAACCACCAGAAGGCCCTCGGCGCTGGACCTCAGCGTCCGGGCAGAACGATGGGGGTGGAGACGCTCCTTCAGGTATACTGGGCCGAAGCCGTTTAGGGCTTTAAAGGTCAACACCAACACTTTGAATTGTGCTCGGAAACGTACTGGGAGCCAATGTAGGTCTTTCAAGTGCAGTACTTCTGCAGACCTGCCTGTATGTAGAGAAAAGCCGTAGTTAGTGTAGACTGAGCCGGAATACGGAGAAGGAAAACAACAACAAAGTCCTTTTGAATTGGGATGTGTAAGGATATCAGGGGGTTACTTGAGAGCAAGCAGGCAAATGCCTCCCTGGTTGGCTGTAAAGCCTCGTTATTGGTGCCAAGAACTCTTCACCATGCAGAGTGCCACTATTCCGTGGCTTGCTCATTCACTGGCAGAATCTGTGAGTGGGCGGTCCTTAAACCTTCCCCAGCAGAGTAGTTTCTTGACGCCCAATCTGCGCCTCCCCTCTTGGCGCAGAACCCAACAGTGCAGGGAGGGTGTGGGCAATGAAGGACCTCTCTCCTCACTGCTTTGCCCAGGCAAGGTGTCCTGGCACCGCCTCGCCTCCTCTGAGCCCTGAAGCTCCTCTCCACTGGAGGCATGGTTACTCTCCTCCACTGAGGAGGTGCTGCTTCCCACAATCTTTGGGGGCTCTCTGTAATCCATCCGGCTTTTCCCCTCTCGCCCCTGAGCCAATGACAGTTCCGTGACAGGATGTGTCAAAAGTGTTAGTAAGAACTAAACAGCACTTCTGTCGTGGGATCCACTTGTATATGCATTATATGGGTGCCCAAATGAATTCCAAGATACCGGAAAAGCTTAAAACAAGATGATCATTGAGTGCACACATTTGGAAGTTAAATAGACTAAAGAGCAATAAGGAACGCTTCAAAATCAGCTTTTAATGTAGCCCTCCCTGATTTGTCACTCTCCAGATGTTTAAGAGGACAGATGCCATCAGCTCTGGCTGGCATGAACATGGTCAAAGATGAAGAGAGTTGTAATCCAAAATACCCAGAGAGCAACAGGTCCTGGGGAAGGCTGTTTTACAGCATAATTCTATAGGTGTCTACTCAGAAGTAAGTCCAATGGAGCTTCCTCCTGGGTCATAGGATTACAGCCATAATGTGTGTTGCAGACAAATATGTAACTGATCTTGAGATGGGGGACTTTCAGAATTAGGTATAAACAAATGAATGTCCCAAAATGATCTGATCTGTATATGTGCATGCGTGCACATTCAGTTTGTATTCTGCATTAAGCACAGATGCACACACCTGCCTGCTACTGAAAACACCCGCAACCAATTTAAGTGCATTAAACCAAGGGAAGTAAGCAGCGGAGTTCTACAAGGGTCTCTCTGTATTGGGACTGCTGCTACTTAATGTCTGAAAATTATCTGGGGTCAGAGGTGAACAGTGAGGTAATCAAGTTTGCAGATTATGCCAAATTATTCAGGACGGTGAACTCCTAAATTGTCTGTGAAGGATTCAAGGTGGATCTCTCTAGACAGAATGAATGGGTAACAAAATGACAAACCAGTCAATGCAAATATAACTGCAAATTTGCACACTTCATAAATGGCTTCTGTTTTAAAGCTTTCTGTACATAAATTACAGTATGAATCTGAACTCAAGGACCGTAATCAAAGGAATTTTTAGGCTTGATGCATAAAGACACACAAAACAGCTTTGGCAATTTGAAATCTTTCTCCAACAATTTGGGCAGGGAAACTGAAATTAACTGTATTTCAGCCATCAACCACCCTTTTATATTGTGTTAGGCCGTATGTAATTACAAATGATGATTTTTGTGATATCTACATTTTTGTGATATGTTAAGCCTCCAATTTATCTGAAGTTGCACATTTTACTCCTTTCATGCTAAAGCATCTCCTATAATCTAGTTTTGAACAGAATTTTTCAAAAGAGGATTTGAAGAAGACAAAACACATGCTGCACTGCAATCACAATCATTGAAATATCCAGTGTGGCATACAGGTAAAGTATTAGAGGAATGCAAACAACTAGCTGCAATTTTAATCAGTGAGAGGTTTTTCTACAGGAAAAATGTTAGCTCCCTTCCTTCAGTGGGGAGCCTTGGCTGGATCCCAATTCTCCACAATCAGAAGGAGTCTTTCTACCTGAAGGAGCATCTCCAACCCCATCGTTCTGCCCGGACGCTGAGGTCCAGCGCCGAGGGCCTTCTGCCGGTTCCCTCATTGTGAGAAGCAAAGCTACAGGGAACCAGGCAGAGGGCCTTCTCGGTAGTGGTGCCCGCCCATCAGATGTCAAAGCGATAAACAACTAATTGACATTCAGAAGACATCTTAAGGCATCCCTGTTCAGGGAAGTTTTTAACGTGTGACATTTTAGTGTATTTTTGGTCTCTGTGGAAGCCGCCCAGAGTGGTTGGGGAAACCCAGCCAGATGGGCGGGGTACAAATAATAATAAATTATTATTATTATTATTATTATTATTATTCATGGAGGAAAAGTCTAGCTTCAACTTATTTGCTTATCTGCAGTCTTACACTCAGGTAAAACACAGCACACAAGGAAAAGGAATCAGAAGGACAAGGGCTAATGTACTAGATGTGAATTGGGTGTTTGTGGCCTTCGAAGAAAAATCAGAAAGGGAAAGCAATACTAAATAGATCCAATAACGTCTTAAATAAAATGATGGGAGAAGCCAGTCGTGTTGGTGGTGGACCAGCAGATTATGCCGCAAGATACGTAGAACAAATCCAAGGAATGATGTATGAGAGATGAGGTTTGAAACAAAACTGAATCACAGAGAGACAGAGAAGGTGTGTGAAGAGAAAGCAGAGTTGTGGGGCACAGAGACACGGATCATGAAGACACTGAAAAACAAATAAAAGAAGCTTAAGCTTAATCTAGTGAAGAAGAACCAATATAAAGCAAACGGAACAGGTGATCAAAATGAGAGGAAAGAAAACTGAAGTGAGCAGCAGAAGTTACCAGCGAGTTATTCATGGTTGTGGTGAGGAAATGAAGGCCTCAGACCATGTAAAATAACATTACATCAATTCTCAAGACAATATGAGAATGAATAAGTATTTTAATAGAAACGGATGGTTAAAAACTAAAAGTGAAAAGGAAAACCTGTCAAGTTTTAGCAGGAGCAGGGATCTCAGAGATGAGAGATGGAGAAACCTGTCAGAAAGAACTCAAAGACGGCACGCTTGCTGTGCAGAATGAATTACAGAATCACCCAGAGACGGTGAGAGACAAGACGGAGAAGATTTGGGAGGAAAAACAATTAATTTGGTTTCTTGCTTTATTGATTTTCAATTTATGGTTAGATATCTATGAGGAACTAGCCAGCAGGCGTATGTTAATAACAAACATTGTTTCACACAATTAACTTCTGATATTGTTTATGGGTACCATTTAAGCAGGCCAATTGTATCAGGTGAAATGTATTTATGCTAAAAGAGACTGCCAAGAGGTGAGTTCCTCCAAACTTTGATTGCTAGAAACTGTGTGTGAATGATAGGAATCATGTCACAGGTTTTAGTTGGTTTGTGTGTGTGTGCTGTTCTTATTCACAATGGTTAAAGGTAACGGCACCAGAAATAAGCCAAAATGCAGGATGGATGTAGCCTACCTTGATTTCAGCAAGGCATTCGACAAGGTGCCCCATGATATTCTTGTAAAGAAGCTGGTAAAATGCGGTCTTGACTATGCTACCACTCTGTGGATTTGTAACTGGCTGACTGACCGAACCCAAAGGGTGCTCATCAATGGCTCCTCTTCATCCTGGAGAAGAGTGACTAGTGGGGTGCCACAGGGTTCTGTCTTGGGCCCGGTCTTATTCAACATCTTTATCAACGACTTGGATGATGGACTCAAGGGCATCCTGATCAAATTTGCAGATGACACCAAACTGGGAGGGGTGGCTAACACCCCAGAGGACAGGATCACACTTCAAAACAACCTTGACAGATTAGAGAACTGGGCCAAAACAAACAAGATGAACTTTAACAGGGAGAAATGTAAAGTATTGCACTTGGGCAAAAAAAATGAGAGGCACCAATACAATATGGGTGACACCTGGCTTGAGAGCAGTACATGTGAAAAGGATCTAGGAGTCTTGGTTGACCACAAACTTGACATGAGCCAACAGTGTGACGCGGCAGCTAAAAAAGCCAGTGCAATTCTGGGCTGCATCAATAGGAGTATAGCATCTAGATCAAGGGAAGTAATAGTGCCACTGTATTCTGCTCTGGTCAGACCTCACCTGGAGTACTGTGTCCAGTTCTGGGCACCACAGTTCAAGAAGGACACTGACAAACTGGAACGTGTCCAGAGGAGGGCAACCAAAATGGTCAAAGGTCTGGAAACGATGCCTTATGAGGAACGGCTAAGGGGGCTGGGCATGTTTAGCCTGGAGAAGAGGAGGTTAAGGGGTGATATGATAGCCATGTTCAAATATATAAAAGGATGTCATATAGAGGAGGGAGAAAGGTTGTTTTCTGCTGCTCCAGAGAAGTGGACACGGAGCAATGGATCCAAACTACAAGAAAGAAGATTCCACCTAAACATTAGGAAGAACTTCCTGACAGTAAGAGCTGTTCGACAGTGGAATTTGCTGCCAAGGAGTGTGGTGGAGTCTCCTTCTTTGGAGGTCTTTAAGCAGAGGCTTGACAACCATATGTCAGGAATGCTCTGATGGTGTTTCCTGCTTGGCAGGGGGTTGGACTCGATGGCCCTTGTGGTCTATTCCAACTCTATGATTCTATTCTATTCTATTCTATTCTATTCTATTCTATTCTATTCTATTCTATTCTATTCTATTCTATTCTATTATGATTCATAAGCATTTCCCTGAAAATACCCAGTGTGGCAACATGTTTGTAGCACCCTGTGACACCCATTTAGAGTGTTGTCCATATACCAAGTCAACAGATATCATCATGTAGTCTATTCTGATTTAGGCTTTGTGAAGTCACTGCACAGCCTAACCTAAATGTGCTGTTGAGCTGGAGTTTTACCGGCAAAGTGATCCCTCATTGAACGGACTGTATCTCTAGCAAGCTGATGGCAATGATAAAGACTATGATGGAGCTTAGAAGGGGACATGGGGAGGTGACAGCAGCAATCTGGAAGGGCTGTGAATATCAATCAGGCACTATAAAATAAAGACTGGAGGGGCTTGAGGGGAATATTTTAGTCCCTCCTTTCATGCTGGAATGCTTCAATTTTTAACGTTTAGTGTAACTGACTCAGCAAGGCCACACTTATGTTCAGCATCTCCTCTAGAATTTAGTTCAGGCAAGGAGTTATTTGCACCTCAATTGTAGGAGCCTACCAATTACCAGGAAATGGACGAGACACTTCAGCCATTCCTTCCCAAACACTGCATTAGCAGAGCTCACTTTTTCAGCATCAAGGAAGCTATCCTTATTAGCTGGGAGAATATTGTTCTCAGACGCATCAAATCAGTTTTCTTCTTTTTTTAAAAAAGGCAGCTTGTAAATGCAGAGTGATCAGTATGAAGAGAAGCGCTCCGTCCAAGAAAAATATAAGCCTCTGAGACGAAACAAGTATTGTACTAAGTTTACTTTGTGCTTGTATTACATTAGCATAGACTGGGCCAGAGCTGGAGTGCTCAAGAAAGGGGATTATTTTAACACCCTTTATGAAATATTTTGGATTTTGTTCAATATAAAAAAAAATTGTGACTTTGAAGGGGAGGGAGGATTGGAATGTGATGCTTCAGCCCCTCTTAGAACTCTCCCCAAGCCATACCTGCTCTCCTAGGGGTTGGCCCCCATCAAGCATTCAGGCCCAGGGAAGCACAAAAATTGTGGCTCTCCACTCTGGCCTGCGCACCTATCCGCATGCTCCCTGGGCAGCTCCTCCTGTGCTCTTGGTGGCCAATATCGCCTTGCCAAGGGCTCAATGGAGCCTAGGTATGCCTTTGTTGCCAACCCTGCTCTCCATCTTCCTTCAGTGGTATTTCTCGGCTGGAATGGCCCCTTGTACTGCGATGAGGCCTTTTGCTTGTCTAGACACACAGCTCCATGTTTGTGTGTGTCCCAGCGCTGTCAGGCAAGGAATGTCCAGAGGGAGGAATTGACAATTGTATAAAGTTAGAAGTTAGGAAAGGCATGTCCTTCAGTCCTACATCTCTCTCTGCTACTCCTAGGTGTGCACCTGATGAGGCAGTTTCCAGAACAGAGGGACCCTGCCCCCAACCTCATGTATCTCCCTCCACCTGAGCTGTGCGCAAGCACGCAAAGAATCCGTCTTCAATATCTCTTTTGGTCCTGGAAGACAGTGGAGGAGGTGTGGAAGTTCTTGATTCTACACTAGCCTGATCTATCCTCAACCTCATGTATCTCCCTCCACCTGAGCTGTGCGCAAGCACACAAAGAATCCGTCTTCAATATCTCTTTTGGTCCTGGAAGACAGTGGAGGAGGTGTGGAAGTTCTTGATTCTACACTAGCCTGATCTATCCTTCTTGCCCCTCTTCTTCACTCTCCAATCCTGCCATGTCTCTTGACTCTGACTATCATCTCTTGGCTGTTACAGGCTCCCCCAGGTGACTGCTCCCTTCTTCCAAGTCAGTCTCCAACCAGCGGCGGAGGAAGGGGGCAGGGGGCAGGGGGGCAGCAGCCCCGGGTGCCAGCCGGGCGGTGACATTGCCACGGGTGGGCGCCTCCCCCCTGGGATGCTTGCAAAGGTGGGTGCCTACCCAATTGGGATGACTCTTGCATGGGCGGGCACCTCCCCCTTGGGACGCTCACGCGTGCGATGTGCCTTGCCCCCACGCTATGTGCTATGCCCACGCCGCCCTGGGTACCAAAGCCCCTTCCTCCGCAACTGTCTCCAACCCCACTTCTCCTGGTGCACACTGCGCCAGTCACCACTGCTCAGTATCCAGCCAGTCCCTGACATCATATGTGTATACAAAATTCTGACTACAGTGGTACCTCTGGATGCGAATGGGATCCGTTCCGGAGCCCCGTTCGCATCCTGAGTAGAATGCAACCCACAACTGCGCATCTGCAGTCACGATCCACCGCTCCTGTGCATGTTTTGAGCATCTGCGCATGCATGAGTGGCGAAACCCGGAAGTAACGCATTCCATTACTTCCATGTTGCCGCGGAGCTTAAGATGAAAACGCTCAACCTGAAGCATATTTAACCCGAGGTATGACTGTATAAGCCTCTGTACAAAAGTAAGAGCCAAATTGCTGCAACCACTTTTGGTCTCTGGTGCCACACACTTTTCTATCTCTGGTCCTGCCTGCCACTTGCATGCAGCCCCTGGTTTGGAGAAGCAGCCAGTTTCCCCTCTGATCTGTGTATCTCAGTATGATTTCTATGAGCAGAAAAGTGGCATCTGTACAGTAAAAGCTTAAAAAGGTAAAGGACGCCTGAACGGTTAAATCCAGTCAAAGGCGACTGTGGGATTGCAGCGCTCATCTTGCTTTCAGGCTGAGGGAGCCAGTGTTTGTCCACAGACAGCTTTCCGGGTCATATGGCCAGCATGACTAAACCGCTTCTGGCACAACGTAACGCCGTTATGGAAACCAGAGCACATGGAAACGCCATTTACCTTCCTGCCGCAGCCGTACCTATTTATCTACTTGCACTGGTGTGCTTTCAAACTGCTAGATTGGCAGGAGCTGGGACAGAGCCACGGGAGCTCGCCCCATCACATGGATTTGAACCACCAACCTTCCGATCAGCAGGCCCAAGAGGCTCAGTGGTTAAGAACCAAGCGCCACCCGCTGCCTACAGTATCTGTACAAGTCACACTCAGTGTAGACCCACTGAATACTGTATCATGCTCTTGCCAGATGAAACAACCCCCCTCCTCCCCACACAAACTGGTTTTTTTTTGGGGGGGAGGGGTTCTTCTGTCCCTTCCAGATAATTAAGGGGGTTAAGGGGGGGAACCCCCCATTGTACAGGTGGAAGTCCAATTCAGAGTTTTAGCTGATGGGGTTGGCTTGGTGTGTTCTGCCACTAGTCATAAATTAGTTGGAGCAGAGCAGGAGCGCAAAATGTATTTTCAATACAAAAAAACAAAACAAAAAAAAATTGGAAATGAGTTGTTTTCTTAGTAATGAAGACATTATGCCATTTAATTATCAAGGGTGTTTTTTATATATAGGAAAAAAGATCATCGCTTTCCCCCATTTGCTTATTTGGCTTTAAGCTGGATAGATTTAAATGCAGAAAACAGCTCAGGCCAATATTAGAAGGAAAATCCACAGTCACATAATTAATGCAATTAACTGTTTTAATCTCATTTGTTGAAGTAATAAGAAAATTTTGTTTCAGACTCTTTCATGATTCAGATATATCAATCCTTTTGAAATGGGAGACATTGTTGTACTTAATGGATCCTTTTGAATCGCTCTGTCGTTTAATGTTTTATTAGTTGTACATCAAATGTGGGGGAGTTTCCCCTCATATCTTGATAATACATAAAGAAAATGTGTCATTGGGAGATAATGCACTCTTGTCCTAGGGTATACATTCTCTATCTCCTTTAAGTAGAGGGCGGCAATATATTTTGAATACTAATTATTTGAATTATTAAAATAAGAGTATTGAGACTCTGGTTCCTGGTGGGTAATTTTAGCTACATCTTATTTAAAAGCAAATTAAACTATCACTCTTGAAAATACTAATCTGAAAGATGGGGAATTAATCTTTCCATCACAATACTATTTTAAGAAGAACTGGAATGTTATTGCCATTTCTGAACCATCTGAGAGGTTTTGCAGTCATGTGCTCTCTGAACACCACAACTTTTTCTGAGGCTGAATTTTTCCTGGCATAGCACCCTCATGTGAGCTGCTCAAATCCACTCACTGTTGATCCAGCAAGGGCAATTTGTCTATAGAAAGAGACCTATGTAAATGAATTGCGCTGTTGGATGATCCTGTAGTCGTGGAAAAGCGAGGTGTGTGCCACTCTGGAATGCGGACCTCTGAATTAGGCCCAGTAAAAATAAATTAAAAGCCCAGCAAAAGCAATTTGCAATCTGAAATTAATGGCACTTAGATCACTCAGTCCTATGCACTATTCCTTTGTCTTTTCCAATGGGACTAACATGTTCCTAGATAAGTCATGCAAAAATTTCAACCTAAGAGTTGTATCCAAAGAAAACATCCCATTTGCTAAAGGACTTTTGCTTGCTCATTGGAAGGTCGGCGGTTCGAATCCCTGCGATGGGGTGAGCTCCCGTTGCTCAGTCCCTGCTCCTGCCAACCTAGCAGTTCAAAGGCATGTCAAAGTGCAAGTAGATAAATAGGTAATGCTCTGGCGGGAAGGTAAACAAAGTTTCCATGCACTACTCTGGTTCGCCAGAAGCGGCTTAGTCATGCTGGCCACATGACCCGGAAGCTGTATGCTGGCTCCCTCAGCCAATAAAGCGAGATGAGTGCCACAACCCCAGAGTCGGCCACAACTGGACCTAATGGTCAGGGGTCCCTTTGCCTTTGCCTTTTTGTCCTTCACCTTCCCCCATGCAGCCCACAAAATCTGTTCTATGTATTCCCTCAGTCAGGGCTGGATTTAGATGAAGAGAGGCCCTAGGCTACTCGTGAGGCCCCTCCCCCCTCCCCCACCCTCACAACTAGAAGAAAATGGAAGAGTGTTATAAACAAAATTGAGTGAAGCCAAGGATGATGATGGGTATTTAAAATTCTACCATTCACAATTTTTCCTCCAAAGGACATAAGATATTATTGTTAAATACCATGGTGATTTTTAAAAAAAACACCATAAAATTAACACTGAAAAACTTTTGCAGTAACTGAACTTTGTAAACCTTTTGTGGCCCGGGCAGGCCTAGAACTAGTTCCAATGTCTTGTTCCTCTCTAAGGAATCAAGTTCAGCCTTCATGGCATTTAACCTCCTTCTTGACAGAATGCTCTCTACTGGAGTCTCCAGATGCAGTACAAAGACCATAAGAAGGGAGAGCAGGGACCTTGACATTCCCAACAGCTGTTAAGCAAGCAAGCAAGCAAGCAAGCAAGCACACAGGCCATCTTTGTCACACTCAGGACACTTATGTCTTGGCCAGGCCTGCACCCAATCTTGTTTTTGTACAATCTTAACAGAAGTGAGAGCTGGACCATAAAGAAGGCTGATCACCGAAGAATTGATGCTTTTGAATTATGGTGCAGGAGGAGACTTTTGAGAGTCCCATGGACTGCAAGAAGATCAAACCTATCCATTCTTGAGGAAATCAGCCCTGAGTGCTCACTGGAAGGACAGATTGTGAAGCTGAGACTCCAATACTTTGGCCACCTCATGAGAAGAGAAGACTGCCTGGAAAAGATCCTGATGTTGGGAAAGATGGAGGGCACAAGGAGAAGGGGACGACAGAGGACAAGATGGTTGGACAGTGTTCTCGAAGCTACCAGCATGAGTTTGACCAAACTGCGGGAGGCAGTGGAAGACAGGAGTGCCTGGTGTGCTCTGGTCCATGGGGTCATGAAGAGTCAGACACGACTAAACGACTAAACAACAACAACAAACAGTAATCCTTCTAGCTGGTTAATTGGTTCGGCAACTTCCATGCACATGACGTGTGATGCTAATTATTTCCCCCAAGAGTTAAATGATAACTAATCAGATAACTACAGGAGAGCTATGAGATTCAGGTGAGGGTCAGATGCCTTGTCAATCCCAGCAGGTATATAAGAGGACGACCCAGGCCTCCGCCCTGCCCACCATTTCTCCTAAAGAGAAGAAGCCTGGCGTGGAAAACTTGTGTATAGTATGCAGATCTGAAAGGGCCACAAAGGGTAAACCACCCAAAAGGTATGCTGAAGAGTATGCTAAAACAGTCATAGCAGCTGCTGTTAGTAACTCAGCAGTGGATTAAAGGGTTATATAATGCCTCAAAAATGTGGTTTCTCATTTGAAATTACTGTTGAAATGTGGAGAAATTTAAACCCAAGTATATTTATTTTAGAATTTAAACAACCTTTAGATTCATCACTGCAAATGATTTTTTTCGGTCATAAGAAGAAGCAGAGTACAGTATGAGCCAGTTGACAAATTCTTAGTAGACGAGTATTGCAATTCCATTAAATTGTTATTATACAAAACTAAAATGAACTGTTGTAAGCGTGTATGTATTTATGAATTATAATTTCCAGCTGAGATTGGCCTTCTAAGTGGCTTGCAATTAAAATGCACACAGAGATACATTTATGACAGAAGTATATGGAGGCAATATATGGCAGAGTCTTCTGGCCCCTGACAGTTGAGGTCACAGTACAGATTCCAGGCCCTTCCCTATGGATTTTCAGATGGACTTGTGGGGCTTGTTGATGGTCAAGATGCTGACCTACAGAAGCAGCTCTCCAATTATTTAGTAAATACAATATATTTTATATTCTACAAAGCTATTCACTTTTTTGCTGTTTGTATTCATAAATGTTCAATAATTAATTAAAAATAACAGGATGCAACAGTGATTCCCATCCTTGAGTCTTTATCTTATTCTTGGGGGAGATACAGATGCATGGAGTGTGTGTCTCTGCCTTCCTGCATAGAGCAGTGAGAGACCCACAATATCTTCCATGTTTGCCCTACAGTTCCCTTGCCCCTTTAGCCAATGTCAAAATGTGAAACCGACATAGCTGGTGGGTGCCTGAGCTATGGGATGTGGCTACGGTGGGCCTGAGAACTGTCTCTCTTGGATCTGCTCATGAACAATATAGAAACAGAAAGATGGGATCCTCACCTGGTGCAGCATGGGTCAAAAGGATGGGAGACAATGGGAGACAGATGATCAGTCAAGAATCAAGCAACCTTTCACCAGGACAAAAAAAGGACTTGCATGTACTTGAGCCATGTTTTTAGTTGACATATCTTTTGGAAGTTTTTACCCTTGTTAACAAGAGAAGACTTGTTAACAAAGGTAAACTTCAAAAAGATTTGTCAACACAAAACATGGCTCACATACTTGGTTCAAGTCTTTTTTTTGTTGTTGTTCTGGTGCCAGATATGAGACTATATTATGAGGCATCCTCTCTTTGTTGATTGAAGGAATGGATGACATTAGAAAATTCACATATTCTAGACTTAGAAGATCATGACAATATTTATGGTAGGCACACTTATCTATGGTATGAAAAGGCAAAGGTTCCTAAAGGATTTACAAATCATATAATTGGGGAAAACTTGTATAGCGTATGGGATAAATATAAGAATTTATTAGTGGCAAAAACACCACTTTGGTTCTCACCATTCGAAGCTATAGCAGTAAAAAAAAAGAATATGATAGAAGGATGGACAACGTATAGAAATTTATTGAAACAAGAGGGAGGAGAGTATAAATTAAAAGAATTTAGGGAATTATCAGGAAAATTAACAACATGGATGCAATATCATCATTTGAATGAAGATTTTAAGAAAGATAGGACACGATGGTTTGGGGAACAAATATCACAATTAGAGAGAGACCTGTTGGAATATAATGGAAAAGTGCTGTCTAAAATGTATATTGTTAGAATGGGAGACAAAGGATGAGTACCGACCCTACTTTGAGTCACACCTGCCAACTGTGGATTGTAGATGGGGCTTAACAGAACTGTGTGGGAAATGCTTACATGCAATTGTTCAGTCCTGAAAAACTTCCCTTTTTGCTGGTTGGTGCAGTTTACATAATAATAGCAGGAAAAGGTGCTTTAATACTCTACCAGCAGTGTATCTCTTCCTTAAATCCAAGGGAGTTTCAAAGTAAGGGAAGGTGGGAAAGAAGCCAAGAGCCCAAGGAAAGAAGTTTCTCTTCTGGTGAAGAATCTATGGTGCAGAAAGGCCATTTCAAGGTTACACTTTGACAGAAGAGAAGCAGGAATAGAAACAGAGGCCGTGTATGTAAGAGCGAAAGGATATTTAGAAACCAGGGAGGATCACAAGAAAATGATGAGAGGCACAGCTGTAGCTTAGTAGCAGTTTTAGCTGGCAAAATTTTGCTTAACAGAACAATAAAGTGCTTTACACACACACACACACACACACACACACACACACACACAGCCCTGGCAAAATGGTATTTTCTGGAAACGAATACCTTGTTATGATACAAATAGAGCAGAAAAATGATATTTCTTCTTTTTGCTTTTATGACATTTAAAAGGTTTATTTTTAAACCATGTGCTTACAATATTTATTTTACATTGTTTTGTGACTACCCTCAGAAAGCAGAAAAAGATGCATACTGTACAAATAGGTACACTCTAAAATAGACGGTTTGTATTTTCTGAAGAAGAATCATTCTGTCAACTGGCGAGGGGTCATTTCCCCCTGTGTGTGCAGAAGCTGCAAAGAAGAAGACTCAGAAGAGGAAACAGCAGCCATTTCTAGGACTGAGTTGTCATCATGAGGATGGGTTTGTCCTTATGTACCTCTTTTTAAGGCTTCTCCTTTTGTGCCTATGAACACAAGGCAGGAGGCGAGATCTGGATCACTAACACTGCTGTAAGCCTTTCTTCAACGACATTTTAGAGAATCTAAAGTTCACTCTCTTTTAAAATACTTAAAAAATAATAATGAGGCACAGTCTCTGATACTTTAGTCACATCCTAGCACTATATATCAGTTCCCTATTCTGAATCTTGCAGTTCCTCTTTCAAGTCAATATTCTTCAGGCTTCCTAATGACCTTATGTTGTATGAAGATGGATAGTTTATCTGGTTCCACTTTACCAACATATTCTGGGGTCCACTCACTGGCCATCCCTCTTCTTTCAAATCTCCCAGTAAACTCTCATGCACCTCTCAAATCAGCTTACTAGCTGGCCTTCCCTTTCTCAGAGACTTGCTTCTCTATAATATCTGGTCCTCTGATTTTCCATCACCTTTGCTGTTCCTGAGCAGCAGCAGAAGAGGAGCCGATATAGGATAAAACTAAGAAAGAGGGGGGGAAACAAACCCCTTTTGCTAGTGCAGTACATTTACTGCACACTGTACAAGTGTTATTGCATAGGACCTGAGATTTGGGGAGCTCTCCTTTGTACTGAATTAAACCCGTTTCTTTTTACAGTAGGATTTGCATGAATATCAAGAAAATCAACCACTCGAGCAGGGAAATTCCTATACAGTGGTACCTCGTGTTGCGTAACCTCCAGGTTATGGAATCTTTGGGTTACGGCCGTGGCAAACCCGGAAGTGTATACTTCTGGGTTTTGCCGCATGCGCAGAAGCGTTTTGTGCGCATGCGCAGAAGTGCTCTATCATGCCGTGTGTGCACACAGAAGCGGCGCCTCTAGTTGTGGATTTTTCTGGGTGAGCATGGCGCCCCAAAATGAATTAAATCCGTAACCAGAGGTACCACTGTATCCTATGCCAATTCCTATGTAAAGCTTATGTATCTCCATCTCTAAGAGTAGTTACTCATTCAAGGAGTGAGAGGCAACTAACCCCGTCTCCCTCTCAAATGTCTTTCACTCCTTGAAAGAGTAACTAAGATAGGTTGCCCAATGACCTCCTTCTTCCTCCAAGGCAAACTCTGTGTATGGAACGCTCTGCAAAAGAAAGAAAGGAAATACACAGTTGACCATACCACCAGGCCCTGCAGACATCAATCCACACTAGGTCACATATACAGCTCAACATAAATATGTCAAGCCCCCAGCTGAGAAATAGAACACAACTATTGTGGGGCAGGCATTCCACCCCATCTCTCACCTGGGGCGTTCACAGATCCTTCCCTGCCCCACCTCATACCCAAGGTTTAGAAATTCTCTGGCACACCACAGTCTCTAACACTGGACACCCCAGAAACATTAAACGAATGTTTCCCAAACTTGGGTCTCCAGCTGCTTTTGGACTACAGTTCCCATCATCCCTGCTAGCTTGGGATGATGGGAGTTGTAGTCCAAGAGCAGCTGAAGACCCAAGTTTGGAAAACACTGCATTAAACCTATGTCTGTCATACCTGCCTACGCACATCCAAATACATGCTACATACAATAAACACACACATGTAATGCCCACAGGTAGGGGGAGGAAATGTGATGGCCTGGGAATCTGATTCAGAGGCTGAACCGGAGGAATCCCAGCCGGTACGGGAGTCCCCACCTCCAGGGCCGGCTGAGACGGGGCAGGGCCTTGAATCTGAAGAGCCTGCACCTGTGCTGGATCCTCAGGAGCAGACACCAGATGAATCCACTCTGGCTCCGGAGTTGAATGAGGACCCGTTGCCTGCAGGTGCTCCTCTCCCAGCCCTGTCAGGGGAAGGTGAGGCGGCCTCTGGGTCCAGTAACCCTCCAGCCTCTCCTGAGTTGCAGAGGCTCCGGGCAGAGAGGTGGAGGGAACTAAGTTCTATCAGGAGGAGTGCTCACCTCCAGGCCAGGAGAGGCGAGTCACCTGTGGGCCGGGACCGCCCTAGGCCCCAGAGGAGTTAAAGGCCAGTCAGCCCAGTCCCAGGTTGCGGGAGCAACGTTGTTGGAAACCTGTTTCTGCCAGCACCCAGACCTGTTTTTCTGGAGTTCCCAACCACGCCCAGCTTCTTGCTTTGGACCCCGCTTCGCCCTTGGTGGACAAGTCTCCAGACCCTCGACCCAGGACCAGACTCTGACCATGCCTCACGGTACCCGCCCCCCCCCCCCGGGACCAGCACAGGAAACCATGGTAGAATGGTGCCCTTTCCCCAACCCTGAAGTGACAACCCCAAAGGGATGATACCTTTCAGGGTTGTTCTCACCAAATGGTAGCCTGCCACATTGCATCTGCTTCTGTTTTTATGGTTCTTGAGCCAGGAGATGTAAATTGGCTGCAGGTGAAGAGCTCTCTAGGGCTGCTTCTCTCAACTGCTGGGTTGGCTTGCGTGATGGTGAGAGGCTTGCCTGTTGGTATGGGCAACTAGAAGCAGGTGCAAGCCTAGCAGGAGGGAGGTGTTAGATGTAGATGCCTAGAGATGTTGAAGGCTCTCCTTCTTACTCCCCCCCCCTCCTGTTCACCTCTCTGCCCCAAGCCGTAGAATGACTGGAATCAATTTATTGGCTATCAGGAGAGTTCTTTTACTTACATTGCAGTCCTTGAGAATGAGCAATATTTGATTTTTTTTTAAATATTACAGTATAAGTAATGATTTCCTGCTGGGATCATTGCTTTTTGGGATTTCAATACTGTTATCTTTTTTATTAAGACAATACAGAAAGAAGTCTCTGTCATTTTAAGGAGCTTCAACTGCCCATTTCCCCCTTAATAACCCAAGTATTAAGAATCAGCAGTTTTGCTTAGTGCAATGAACAGGAAGAGATTACGAATGTCTCTACAGAGAACATAGCAACAGACCAGTTATTGAAGCCTGAAATAGAAAGAGCATGTTAACTATGCTGAATCCAAAAGCATTTTCATGTTTTGTTTTTATTTAAAAAAATATTTATTTCCCCAAAGTGGAAGCTGTTAGTATTTGCAGGGTTGTGCAGAAATAACGCAGGCTCTCCATAGCTTGTGTGTGTGTGTGTGTACACTCAGGGCTGATTTTACAAAACAAATACTGATTGAATGATGACAACATAGATAGATAGACAGATAGATAGATAGATATCTTTATTGTCATTGTCCCATACAGAACAATGAAATTGAAAAACTACATAAAACATTCAAAAACCCCTAAAAACTCTGAAACCCCATTTTAAAATACACTACACTACACTACACTACACTACACTACACTACACTACACTACACTACACTACACTATAAAATACACTATACTATAGAGACCCCTTATGCTGCGTTTAGAAGCAGAATTGCATTTGCGTAGAAACTGTTTCTCAGGCAGCTAGTCCTGGCCTTTATAACCCTATACCTTCTTCCAGAAGGCAGAAGCTGAAAGAGATCATTTCCGGGGTGCGTACTATCCTGCGCTATCTCTGCCACTTTCTTATGGCACCTGGCAGCATAGATTTGATCTAAGGTGGGAAGAATGCACCCAATTATTCTCTCTGCAGTCTTTACAACCCTGGACAGCATTGTTTTTCCCCTGGCCGTGCAGCTCCCAAACCACACACACAGCTAGGTATATTCTACTCCCCACTCACTCCTTGCCTCGAGTTCAGTTCTCCATTCATTTACCAACTTCTCAGGTCTACTGGCTTTACACAACTAAATTGATCCTATAGCCTATGGCATAATTATGCTACAGGAGAAAGCTTCTAGGTAACTATAATCCAAATACTGAATGAAAGAAAAGTGACTGCCTCACTCATGGCTTTAATATAAGCCAGTTCTTGACTCCCTATGAGGACCAAGATAAATGGTTGCTGGAAGACATCAGATGTTGGCTTGATGGACCACTGTTAAGAACTACGGAAGCTTGTTACAATGTTCTTGATTTCAAAGGCACTGTTTGTAATTCCAGGGAGCGAACGGCAGAGAACTATCCTTCCAGGAAAAAGATAAACTATAAAACATTTGTAATAAATACAGAAAGGTGATCAAATTCTCTGATGGGGTGGCTGTGATAAGTTAAAGATAACATTTAATTAATGAATGAAAAATATTTTTATCGCAGTCTTGCTTAAAGCTTGAGACATTTAGACATTCATAACACTGTAGCATTCCTTTGCTTCTCCCTTGCAGACAAGTCTCTTCATGTGCAAGAGGGATTTTTGTCTGGATCGCAATAGGGGAGGGGTTAAATTCCGTCTTTACACCTGCTGCACGTGAAATTGAAAAGCACATTTAATTTCTTGTGCAGTTTGGCCCTAAGTACATACTTTGCTGGAACTGAATTATCTGGTCCTTCAACCATCCTTGAATATTTCAGATATATGTTTCTAACTGAAGATACTTCACTTTTTGAAAGGAATCAGGCTAACTAAATGCATGAATAGAAAAGAAAACCAGATAATTCTAGTACACAAAAAATAAAGGAGGGGGATAAAAAGCCCAGACTTCTAAGCAATCTTGTGAACGCTACTAATAATGCATTTTTAATACACAGAGAAATGAGTAGAGAAGTCAAAATAGCCCCTCGGGCTATTAAAAACAAATCTCAGTGCCTTTTTATCATACATACTGTAGGATTATTGAATGCTTGTAATTAAAGCTGTCTTCATGTTTTCAGTTTTATCACCTAAAAGCCAAACAAACAAAAGGAGTCTGCATTACCATCAACTTAACCGAAGAGCAAATGTTAAATCCCATTTGAGCCTTTCTGATAATAGATATTTTCGTAACCCATATTTAAGCAGGCATGCAGTTGAGCTTTTATGGATGATGTTTAAAGTTTAATGCACAAAACACACAGCTTCTCGTTGCTACAATAATTTAGACATTAGCAAGATCTACACTTGTCAGATTGCTTGGGTAATTTTATGCTGGTGGAATTGTTTCGGAAATGTCAGTGGAGAAAATGGGAGCGTGGCATTGTGTCCAAAATGTATTTTGGGATGTGAAGAATTAGGTGATAAAAGCTGTTGGACTTATAATACCCTGTTCTGTAGATCATAGGAACAATTGGGCATGTGATGTGTGTGAAGTCATCATGATAAAGTATCACATTTGGGGGGGGGGGGAAACAAACTTTTATAATTGTTTGGCATTCTGCAGAAATGCATTATTCTCAGTAATAATGTTGAAAAGACTAAACACATAGTTGAACTGCAATGAATTGGCAACTCTTATGGCAACTCAACTGGTTTTCCCAGTAGTGATGTATGGAAGTGAGAGCTGGACCATAAAGAAGGCTGATCGCCGAAGAATTGATGCTTTTGAATGATGGTGCTGGAGGAGACTCTTGAGAGTCCCATGGACTGCAAGAAGATCAAACCTATCCATTCTTAAGGAAATCAGCCCTGAGTGCTCACGGGAAGGACAGATCCTGAAGCTGAGGCTCCAATACTTTGGCCACCTCATGAGAAGAGAAGACTCCATGGAAAAGACCCTGATGTTGGGAAAGATGGAAGGCACAAGGAGAAGAGGATGAGATGGTTGGATAGTTGGTTGGATAGTGTTCTCGAAGCTACTAGCATGAGTTTGACCAAACTGCAGGAGGCAATGGAAGACAGGAGTGCCTGGCATGCTCTGGTCCATGGGGTCACGAAGAGTCGGACATGACTAAACGACTAAACAACAACAACAACATGTGGGTTACACGAGGGACAATCCTATAGAAAGTTCCACTGGAATGAGCAGCTTTGAATGCAGTGGGTTTTTGGCTCAGCCGACATTAAGTCCCCAACCACGGCTCAGCCAAATATACGCTTGTTGGTGTCAAGGAGAAATGTAGGTGGAAAAAGGAGAACGCCTGGATGCCAAAATGTAAGTTTGGGGCAAGTACTCTTTGGTGGGAGAACCATATAAAATCACAAAATATTCAGCAAAGCAAAGCATGGAAATAAAGGCTGTTAAACCTTTAAAATATGCCCTTGCGAGTTCTAAAACGTCCCTCTTCAGTTAGCATAGGAAAAAAATACTTCACATATTTGGTAAGTTAAAAAATGGTTTACTTATAAACTCTCCAAAGGTCAGTTTCAGGTGCTTTCCCATAAAGCATTCAGAAAATGTTGCACAGGTAGTAAAATTTGGCTTAGTTCCAAACTTCCTAAATAAGAGTGGCTTGTTAGAGCCATGCAGTCTGAACTTGGAGCAACTAGCTCAGACGTCTTGACTCGCTGAGCTTCTCTGGTAGACTGAGGTACAACAATAGGCTTGATTACCTTTCTCCTAAGGTGAGGGGGAGTGACCTAGCTAAGCCTAGCAGGACGGCTTACTCTATGGAATTAACCCCTTCCTGAATTATTTAGACTTAAGCATGTTGGTTATGTGAGGCTAGTTATCCCCCAACACTAACATAACTTGTTCACTCTGGCTCAGCCAGAGCTCAGTTGCCGAACTAAAGCTGGTTTAAGTCAAAATGGAAGTTATACTTAGAACAGAGCATGTTCGGCTTCCGAAAAGAGTTCCAAAACCAGAACACTCATTTCCGGGTTTGAAGTGTTCAGGTTCCAAGTAGTTCGAGAACTAAGCTGTTCGAAAACTGAGGTACCACTGTATTTATTTTTCCCAATTTGAACTGTATTTATTTTTCCTGATTTGAACTGTATTTATTTCCCCCCCGGGGGTGATTTTCTTGAATCAAAATGAGAGTACTCCTAAACATTTTTTTTTTTAAGAAAAAAAGGACTGAGTTATACCATAAAATTATATATCAATTGAAAGATAATATTAATAAGTGGGTTTTGGGTTGCAGTTTGGGCACTCGGCCTCTAAAAGGCTCGCCATCACTGCCCTAAATCCACCTCTAGAGTATTCTCCAGTGAATATTGTAGAATTAAATTTTGTGTTGATATGCAAAGAATCACGCTGGTATTCATTGTTTTAAACTGCTCTTGGCTCCCTTTATAAGCCATGTGATACAACCTCCTTTGAAGTGCATGATGTGAGAGACTGCATATTTGTAAGTTTGCCTCATGTCAAAAATCTCCATGCCCATGTTTTCAGTAACTAGAATATGAGGCAGAGGCGACACCCACACACTTTTCAATACTGTGGCCCTGCATTTATAATCTAAAATTGCACAATAACTGTAACTAAGTGTCATGCAGGGGTGGGCAAACACACCAATTTTAACTTCTCTCTGCTCCTCCATCTTAAATCTAGTTCCTCACATTTCCACTTTTAAAAAGTCCTCATGGTAAACACATTTTGGGGTGCAACTTCCTCTAATGTACACACTGCTGCACTTATATGCACACTTTACCACAGTATATGCATTTTTTTACTTGGCTGGACAATGGCACTTCAAACAATTGGAGAACTGTGGATTTTGAAGGGTGGATGTGTTTGGAGTTGCATATTGTGAACTGAATCAAACTGCTCCACCCCTAGGACTTATATCTGCATTTTACATTTGCTTCAGAATGGGTCTTTACCATGAATATCTACGTTCTTAGGGTTTCGGTTTTGTTTCATCGTATTTGATGCCTTTGTGTTCTGTTTTAAATAATCCTATGTGTAATTTGCCTTGATATGGTTGTTTGGAAGGCAATTAATAAACCAATGGCGATAATCATAATAAGACATCTGGGATGAGGCTGGCTTGAAGTCCAGTTTGTCTTTGTTTAGAAATCAAGCACTGGGTTCAAGTGCACATATTTGAGCTTAACTGTTTTTCTTTTATATTCCAGACATGAAAACACTTTCTGGAATCTGAAATGGATTTTCCTGCGTGCTACAATTAGTTCCGGCACATGTATTATGACTTCAGGAGATGGATTTTTCTTGCTGCCTTTTGATGAACAGCACATTATTGAGAAACTAAACAAAGTAATAAATTACATTTAGCTGGTACAGTTTTTTCTCCAGCAAAAATACATTATTTATCTCCATTTAAGAATGTTTTAAAATACAAATGAGTTTCTAAATCTTGTTTAATTACTTCTGTTTTGCAAAGAGGCCCTTCTAAAGAGAACAGCTTATTGCAAAATAGAAGTTAAAAAAACACACTTTTAAGTTCATTGATTTTTTCAATACTTGCTGTATTTAGTGTTATCTGTACATGCTAAATTAATAAATGCCTGTCCATTCATGTTCCCTAAAGAAAAATGGTTATGATGGTCAGCAGGTGACATTTATATGAACTTAATAAATGCATTAATTTTGTAATCATGGAGGCCTTGCATATTGTTAAAAGGTTTTGCTTTCCAGAATATTCTGTCCCTAACCATACATTGAAAAGATTCATACCTATTCCCTGGCTACGCTTTGAACACAGTCTGAGGAAGTATTAGTACCACTCTGCTCTGCCTTGGTCAGACCACACCTGGAATACTGTGTCCAGTTCTGGGCGCCACAAGTTAAGAAGGACATTGACAAGTTGGAATGTGTGCAGAGGAGGGCAACCAAGATGATCAAGGGCCTGGAAACCAAGCCTTATGAGGAATGGTTGAAGGAGTTGGGCAAGTTTAGCCTGGGGGAAAAAGAGACTGAGAAGAGATATAATAGTCCTTCATATATTTGAAGAAGCATATCTCACGGATGGGGACGTGGGTGGCGCTGTGGGTTAAACCACAGAGCCTAGGACTTGCCAGTCAGAAGGTTGGTGGTTGAAATCCCCGTGATGGGGTGAGCTCCTATTGCTCGGTCCCTGTTCCTGCCAACCTAGCAGTTCGAAAGCACGTCAAAGTGCAAGTAGATAAATAGGTACTGCTCCGGCGGGAAAGTAAATGGCGTTTCCGTGCGCTGCTCTGGTTCGTCAGAAGCGGCTTAGTCATGCTGGCCATATGACCCGGAAGCTGTACGCTGACTCCCTTGGCCAATGAAGTGAGATGAGCGCCACAACCCCAGAGTCGGCCATGACTGGACCTAATGGTCAGGGGTCCCTTTACCTTTATCTCACGGATGATGGAGCAAGCTTGCTTTCTCCTGCTCTGGACAGTAGGACTCGAACCCATGGCTTCAAGCTACAAGAAAGGAGATTCCGATACTTACCTGGGGGGGGGGGAGACACCTTGATCATGAAGGAGGTTTCCACAGGGTGAGGCTCATCCATTGCACTGCGGGTGTGGTGACCCCTGCAATTTCCCCAACTGCGGGGATTGCGTTTGTGTTTTCCTCTGATAACTGGTATGCAAAAATAAAAACAGAAATAAAAGTACTAGAAAAATATAGCTTGTTATGTTTTTTGCGATTTAAAAAATAATAATAAAATAAATACAGTGGTACCTCAGGTTACATATGCTTCAGGTTACATACGCTACAGACTCCGCTAACCCAGAAATAGTGCTTCAGGTTAAGAACTTTGCTTCAGGATGAGAACAGAACTTGTGCTCCGGTGGCGTGGTGGCAGCAGGAGGTCCCTTTAGCTAAAGTGGTGCTTCAGGTTAAGAACAGTTTCAGGTTAAGTACGGACCTCCGGAACGAATTAAGCACTTAACCTGAGGTACCACTGTACAATAAAATAAAATTGATTGCGACTAAACGTCAGGGAGAACGTTCTGACAGTAAGAGCTGTTTGAAAGTGGAGCTGTCTCCCTCAGGAGGTTGTGGACTCTCCTTCCTTGGAGGTTTTCAAGCAGAGGTTGGATGGCCATCTGTCATGGATGCTTCAGCTGAGATTCCATCATTGCAGAGGGCTGATCCTCAAAGTCCCTTCCAGCTCTACAATTCTATGATTCTAGAAGCAGGCCCTTGTGAACAAACTGGCCTGCATTATCCCTGCAATGTATATGGCAATCTTGGTAAAGAGCAGGATTCATACCCAGGGCCAAATGCACCCCCACAATCCTAGGCTGGCCCCTAGGACTCTCCACAAGCCTCTCTTACTGGCCCTTCTTTGTTCTCCCCTTGAGTGTTTTGGGCCAGCTGCAATGTTTCCTTGAACCACGACAATATTTCTTGCTTGCTGGATGGAGAGTTGTCCGTGAGAGTGCGCAGAAACTAGCCTACTGTACAAAAGCCAAGTTTTACTTTATCTGCTCCCTTTTGCCTCTGGCCCTGACACCTCTGGCCTGTGGCTTCCGGAAGGCTGCCCAGGAAAAAAAATGTGGACCAGTAATGAGGGCAAGTGACGTTGCGTTTCTTTTTTGCTTGCTTGCTTCTCCTCCCGGTGAATTGTAACAATTAATAATTAAGGGTTTCCTGGGGCAGAAGTCTGGCATGAGCTGTTGTGTTTATATATGCCATGCTGCCTTGTGCTTGCTGTGGTGCTAGGAAGGTTGGCAGAATCAGCCTGTATTGGAGATTCTGTATGAGTGAGGTGCACAGATGAGAGTGAGTGGACATGTAAAGGTAAAGGGACCCCTGACTGTTAGGTCCAGTCACGGATGACTCTGGGGTTGCGGCGCTCATCTCGCTTTATTGGCTGAGCGAGCCGGCGTACAGCTTCCGGGTCATGTGGCCAGCATGACTAAGCTGCTTCTGGCGAACCAGAGCAGCGCACGGAAACACCGTTTACCTTCCCACCGGAGCGGTACCTATTTATCTACTTGCACTTTGACATGCTTTTGAACTGCTAGGTTGGCAGGAGCAGGGACCGAGCAATGGAAGCTCACCCCGTTGCAGGGGTTTGGTGAAGCTGGCAGGGGGAATAGGGAAATTCCAAGATCAAATCAGAAGCCAGGATGGCCTTGGTCCTGTATACCTGAAGGAGCGTCTCCACCCCCATCATCCAGCCCGGACACTGAGGTCCAGCTCCGAGGGCTTCCTGGAGGTTACAGGGTACCAGGCAGAGGGTCTTCTCGGTAGTGGTGCCTGCCCTGTGGAACGCCCTCCCAGCAGATGTCAAGGCAATAGTTTTAAAAGACAACTATTTCCCTTGTTTAGGGAAGTTTTTAATGTCTGACGCTGTAATGTTTTTAATATTTGGTTGGAAACCGCCCAGAGTGGCTGGGGAAACCCAGCCAGATGGGTGGGGTATAAATATTATTATTATTATTATTATTATTATTATTATTATTATTATTCGTTCCAGGACTGTCCCGGGAAAATAGAGACACTTAATTGGAGGATATGTGTTATGTGCAGCAACCCAAGGCAGTTTCAGTGAAAGCAAGGGGCTAACACTGAATAACTTTTCATCACATATCTAGAAAGCAGCCTGGCCAGTCGTCAGATACTTGTTTTACATTCTGAGCAAGAAAACTACTTCCTAGCGACACTGTGCTCAGTTTGTTTTATTGCCGGGCATTACCAGCTGAACAAATTCAAATTCCAAACTCGACGGTTACAAACTTTGACAATGTCTCTATCCTGAAATCACTGCTGCTGAAATGTGCACATTCATGCTTAATTGGTTTCATCATTGCTTTTCTTTTGCTGTTGGATCTTAGCAGAGGAGGCCGAAGCCAACCGCAGTCTGCTTTGCTGAAGATCAGATACGAGCCACTTCTCCAGTGGATGGGGAATTGCAGATGGGTTTTTCACAAACAGCTCAGGAAAAGGAAAGCAAACATGTCACATTATATTTATGAAACTCTGATATCCCAAAGTGAAAGCTGCCGTTTCTTGCTATTGTCACACAGCAAGCGCTGCCTCTTATGAGGCCTGTTTGAGATTTCAAAGATGCTTTGTATCATTAATAAGCTATGCATCATTCCCAGATGGAAAAGCTACTGCTTTGATGACCAGACTCACAGGTGAATACATTGTCAATAACCAAATATGCTGAGGAACTCAAACTCTTCCAAGAAGTCAGCCATAGTGAGAGCTGAGTGTAGTGCGAGGACCAAAGGTTGACAAACTACCCCAGAAGGAACACAATGTATCCCCCACCAGATGTACTACCCATCTCCTAACACCCCATACACTCTCAGCTCTCACCTGTAGCTCCTAGAAGCTGTCAGCATGTGACGGCAGCAACACCTTGGGAATGGCTTCAACTGGCTGGCTAAACCAGGTGGGGCTAGTCGATTGGTCTCAGTGAGTTAGGGCCTTCTCCTGCAAGAGCAGACAGGCTCCGGCAAATTGATCGGATGAGACCAATACAGTGGTACCTCGGGTTAAGAACTTAATTTGTTCCGGAGGTCCGATCTTAACCTGAAACTGTTCTTAACCTTAAGCACCACTTTAGCTAATGGGGCCTCCCACTGTCGCTGTGCCACCGCTGCACAATTTCTATTCTCATCCTGAAGCAAAGTTCTTAACCCAAGGTACTATTTCTGGGTTAGCGGAGTTCTGTAACCTGAAGTGTCTGTAACCTGAAGCGTCTGTAACCTAAGGTACCACTGTAGTGGGTCTAATGGACAAGAAGGTGGTTTCTGCACATGCTGCAGAGGGGGCAGGTGGGGCTCATCCACCTGGGAAGGCAACCCATCTAGGAGAAGGATCCTAAACATCCACTGCCTTGTAAGATACCTTTGGGAGAAGTTAAGGAGTAAACCCTACACAAATTAGGAGTGGAGCCTCAAGGATTGCTGGATGGCATCTTGCACGGCTCCTTCTGGCAAGTCTTGCAGCCAAGCACGTGCCAGATGTATTGCTCTGCTTTCCTTTGGACCACATCAGTGAGGCTGAGAGGGGGGTCTTTCTGCAGGGCAGCCCAGAACCTCCATACACAATGTCCATGCTTGGACTCTGGGGAGGTCACAGGTGCTGCTAACACAGCAGTTTAACTTCACCCCCGGAGACTGGCAGAAATGACCGGCAGAATCCGCAACCTGGGAGAAGAAGCATTGGAAGAGGATTGGAAAAAATTTAAGGACTATTTGCAAAAATATTATAAACTGTATGAATGCTAAGAAGGTAAAAGAGTAAAGATAAGTGGCATCAGTAAATTAGATACAGAGAATGGGAGAATAACAGTAAAATTTGAGGTAAAGGTAATTCTTGAATCCTGTTATGTTTAAATTAAGATTGGAAGTTTGTTTGAGAGGCAATCTGAAAATGGGAAACATAATAATTGGAAAATATAAATAAGAACCTGAAATAAGGGGATAAATTGCTGACTAGAATATTCTAAATTTGAACAGCAGGAGCGAAAGATGTGAGGAAGCCCAAATAGTTATCAAAGTAAGATCTGACTTATGATGTTATATTTCTTTCTTTTTGTCTTTTTTGTATGTTCTTTTTTCTTTCTTTGTTCTTTCTGGCTCTGGTTTTTTTTTTTATGTATGTTGAAAATATTGAATAAAAATTTTATTTAAAAAAAAAAAAAAACTTCACCCCCGGAGGTGCAATCCATTGTCTGAGACAGTGCTGGATTTACATATAAGCTAAACAAGCTATAGCTTAGTGCCCCAATCTCTTGGGGCCCCCCAAAAATTTTTAAGGAAAAAAACCCTGGACGTACATTTCCAAAATATAAGATAAAAAACAAATGAAATAAAACCTACATACAGCAACAGTGTTTTGTGTTGTGTAGGCTCCTATGATGTAAGTAATGGGCCCAGCCTGCTAGCCTACTCCCTAAAATATCACTGGTTTTCTCATTTCTATATATAGGGTGCCTACATTCTGCATGTGCAAATGGCTTTAGATACCTTTTAGATCCATAAATTACCATATAGCATATATTCAACACCAAAACCAGCAACAATTTGTTGTTGACAAAGGACAGCTGGATATATGAAGGACCCCATTACCTCCAGTAGCTTAGGGCCTCATGAAACCTAAATCTGACCCTGATTGTCTCTCAAGGTTGACGGATGCCTACAAGTTTACATGGTCTACTCTACAAGAGAGTATGGGTGGTATCCAACTGATGTATCTCAACAGTGCAAGGATTTCCACTTGTGACACATGACTTTCCTCTCTCCTTCACCAATGCACATCCCATACCCTCCCCAAATCTGTTCCAGAGGATTGGAGGAATGCCTAAATCTGTTCTAGGGGATGCATGATGGAGAAGAAGTGGGGAGAAGTCCCATTGTGGATGCAGAAATCCTTGCATTGATGGAAGGCATTACAGTGGTACCTCGGGTTAAGTACTTAATTCGTTCTGGAGGTCTGTTCTGAACCTGAAACTGTTCTTAACCTGAAGCACACTGTGCTGGTCCCGGGGGGGGGGGGGAGGTACTAATACCGTAGCCAAAGTTCCTTCCTAAGTCACTAGCCGGGTAGAAGTTCACAAGATGAGACGCGAGGTCCGAAACAGGGAGCCGGGCGGGGTCAGGAACACTTGAAGATCAGAGGCAGGAAGCTGGGCAGGAAACAGGAACACTGGAAGGTCCAAAACAGGGAGCCGGGCGGGAACAGGAACGCTGGAAGGTCAGAAGCAGGAAGCCGGGCGAGGAACAGGAACACTGGAAATGCAGATCTAGGTCCAGGTCAGAACAAGTACTCCACAACGACGTTGCTCCCGCAACCTGGGACCGGGCTGACTGACCTTTATCTTCTTCTAAGGCCAGGGGCGGTCCCGGCCCCCAGGAGCCCCGCCTCTCCTGGCCTTAAGGCGAGCACTCCTCCTGGGAGAAACCAGTTCCCTTCGCCTCTCTGCCCTAAGCCTCTGCAGTTCAGGAGAGGCCGAAGGGTTACTGGGCCCCGGGGGAGGCTCACCTGTAGACACTGAGTCCTCAAGCACCTCTGGGGCCAGAATGGTTTCACCTGGTGCCTGCTCCTGAGGATCTGGCACAGGTGCAGGCTCATCAGAATCTAGGCCTTGCCCCAGTTCAGCCGGCCCTGGAGGCGGGGACTCCTGTGCCGGCTGGGATTCCTCCGGTTCACTCTCAGACTCGGAATCCCAGGCCATCACAGACCACTTTAGCTAATGGGGCCTCCTGCTGCCACTGCGCCGCCACTGCACGATTTCTGTTCTCATCCTGAAGCAAAGTTCTTAACCTGAGGTACTATTTCTGGGTTAGCGGAGTCTGCAACCTGAAGTGTCTGTAACCTGAGGTACCACTGTACTTATTGGTACTTTGCACTGTTTTAGATACTAGAGCGAGGCTTCGTGGTGGAAGAAGACATACATTGCATACCAAAGGTTCAACATTTAGTCCCTGATCCTTCCAGTTAAATAACCCTTAGGTAGCAGGGCGATATAGATCAGTTTATATGATACAATTATTCAGTGCATTTGTTTATTTTGTGGTATGTATTGGAGAGAAGGACAAATACTTGCTGAAGGCTTAGTCCTGCATGAGAACAGATCAGCTGAAGAAAGAGTCACTTACAAAGGAGGTTGACACACTCATAGACACTCAATCCTTGCAATATGGCACTTTGCATAGCAATGCTTCTGTGTGCCTTCACCTTCATTTCAAGGAAGCTCATGCAGGAAAACTTCCCCGTAAATCCTTTGTCATAACATCCATTGCAAAATACGTAACCATTCACTGGTCAACAACAAATTTGTTGTCTGCATTTTTTCAGTTGATTTAGGACGAATCTGATGCGCTGAATCCAAAAATCACATTGGTTTTGCTCAATCAGGTCAAGTTTTTGAGCTATGGCCACATGTCGTTTTTTTACGTTCTTGTTCCCATGTACACTTGTGTGGAGCATTTTAGAAGAAGTTAGTGGGGGTAAAATGCCATGTCGAATAATTGTTTTGATTGGAAATGATTATTTTAATGACAAGAAGTATTCAGGTCCGATAGTTCTGGGTGATTATGTCGAAAAGGGATCAGTTTGAAGTCATAAAACCTCGAAATCTTCCATAAATTGGTGCGGCAAAGCATAAAGTTTCTTACCATGCTTATTTTGGTATTAAACGCGGTGACCAGGATAAAGCTTGGGCGCCACACATGGTGTGCAAGGCATGAACCAAGACTCTACGTGGGTGGACCAATGGCAATGTGCTAGTAGTTGAAGCGCTAAAGGTTTGGTCCCCCCCCCAAAAAAAAGTTCAAGCTTCTCTTTTCTTCCTGCATCCAGATAAAGACTAATTACTTCAGCTGGTATTCTGCTCCCCTGAATTAAGGTGAGACAGCTGAATTATTGAATCACATTGTTATTGACTTAGCAGGTCAAAGAATTAAAAAAAACTTTGCACCTTATTCTGTTTATGTGTTAGCTAACCTTGCTAGCTTTCTCATTTTTCAAATGTGGAATGAACATTGCCAAGTGCAATTAATTTGAAACAGAGCTGGAAGCATCCTCCAACACTCATCCACTTGTATCGTCCGGGGTATTTCAAAGACATTGCTGTTATTCAGTTGAGAAATGGTTTGGTTAGATGGATTTTTAAAACAGCAAGCTGCTATTAAGTAGACAACATGTGAAACTTGCAAGAGCCTTTTTTGAATGTCTTCTACTTAGGTTTCGTGAAACGAATGTTTGGATAATTAACTCGATGCTGATAATCAACTTACTCTTTTCTGGAGAGGAAAATAAAACCCCAAACCCAACTCTATTTTGTAAACTGGGCAAAACTTAAAGAATGTGAAACACAATTATTTTTTTGGCCACTTATTGGTTATGTGCTCACAGGGTGCTTTAGAAAGATTATGAAGATCACCTTTATGGAACAAAGAAATCCTTCACTCAGTTAAATGTCTGATCTGAAGTAGTTTGCCACCAAATGGAGGAGAGGACTTTCTCTCCTGCTTATCCTAATTTGACTGGCGATTTGGATCTTAGTTTTGCTAATATATTTGGATAGGGACAATGTGTTGAGATTCCTGCATTGCAGGGGTTTTGATCCTCGGGTTCCCTTCCAATCAACAAATCTCTGATTCTATGAAAGAGTCGGGTACTCACCAGGCCACTCTGTGCAACCCAGGGAGAGCAGGTAGACGCCTGATATCTGAACTGTGAAAAGGGTCTACATTTATTTTTTTATTTAATTATAACCTTACGATTTTGACTTATTAGATCAGTGGTAACAGAGAATTTGGCAAGTCACCCTTTTGGAAAAGCTGACACAGAATATGTGGGCAAAAGAAAAAAGCAAGACTCTTTTGAAACTGAATGGCTTAGTTATATTATGTTTGCTAATAATATAGAATGTGGATGTTCTTTACCATCTGCATATGATCTACTGAGGTCTTGCTAACCTGGAACACCTCTAAAAGCCCAGGAACATCAGCTTCTCTGCAGACATGTGGCATCTAGAAAAAGGAATGAACACTATCAAACTTTACTTTTGTAGTCTATACCCCATACCTGCATCTCCAGCTCTTTTATGCAATAGACCAGGCACCCCCAACCTTTGGCCCTCTAGATATTTTGGACTACAATTCCCATCATCCCTGGCCACTGGTCCTTTAGTGAGGGATCATGGGAGTTGTAGGCCAAAACATATGGAGGGCCAAAGGTTGGGGGTGCCTGCAATAGACAATTTTATCTAACCATTTCCTTTAGGTCTCCTTTGCAAACGAGAGAATGGGTAGCTGGGATTATTGGGACGGGCTTCAGATTTTTGATTTTGAATTTATCCTATTGGGGGTTGTGTACTAAAACTCAGTATAGAATAATAAAACAAAACAAAAAAGAACTAGGAAAATGGCATAGCTCAGTGGCAGAAGAATTCATTTCCCACCAGACAGTCCCAGAGTCAGTTGTTGGCCTCTCCAGTTGAGGTTTGGTAGCAGGTGGTGTGAAAGACCTCTGCCTGGGAACCTGGCAGTCAGAAAAGGCAATGCTAAGACAAATAGACAAAGAGTTACCAGAGAGTAACTTGGTATAAAGCAGCTTACTGTAAACTTATGAACACAATCTGTCTTCTAGTGTTGAGAACCTGGCAGATTTGAGATAAGGTCAGATTTAATACCAAACCATGGTTTAGTGAAATGTGAATGAGCCCGGTGCTGCTGCTTCCCTCAGATTTCCTTTTGCACATCCAGTTGAGCAACAGACCATAGCTCTCCATTACATCTGAACCGGGAAACAAAGGTTTGCACAAATCCCAAAGCTCGATTGCAAACCCAGTTGAAACTGGCTTGAGCAAACCATGGTTTGTATGAAACAGTAAACTATGGTTTTCTGCAACACTGGAAGAGACAGGGGAAATGAAAGGACATGAGCATAGGTCTGATTTATGTGGCACCAATAGTTGTTTAGTGTTATGTTTGAACCAGCTCTCTGACATGGCTCTGTTTCCATTTCTCAATGGGGAAGAGGAAAATGTACAGTGGTACCTCGCAAGACGAATGCCTCGCAAGACAAAAAACTCGCTAGACGAAAGGGTTTTTTGTTTTTTGAGCTGCTTCGCAAGACGATTTTCCCTATGGGCTTGCTTCGCAAGACGGAAACGTCTTGCAAGTTCGTTTCCTTTTTCTTAACACTGTTAATACAGTTGCGACTTGACTTCGAGGAGCAACTCATGGAACGCGGTGTGGTAGCCTTTTTTGAGGTTTTTAAAGACTTTGGTGATTTTTGAAGCTTTTCCAAAACTTTCCCGACACCGTGCTTCGCAAGACGAAAAAATCGCAAGACGACAAAACTCGCGGAACGAATTAATTTCGTCTTGCGAGGCACCACTGTATGCAAGGGCATATTTCAGAGACAAAGCACAAGCTTTTCAGTGGATGACCTCAGGTTCAGTTCTTAGCATCTCTCATTAAAAGGGCAGCCTGAGTCCTCCGTAAGGCAAGCCCACAATGAGGAGAGTGATCCCTGTTTATATGTCTTTTGAAATATCCAGTGGTTGGTGGGACAGAGCAGAATATATTAATGGATCATCCTTTTAAAAAGGAGCAAATATGCATTTTGCTATGGTGGCTGTTTCTGGCTTAAGCTGAGTTTCTTTCTTGCATTATCAATACACATGCCCACTGCCACACTCTGAACCAAGATCAAATGCTATTTTAATAACATTCACTGCAATCAGCTCTGGTGCGTTCCTCTCTCTTTTAATAGCAAGTGGCAATTTTATTTATAAAGACTTGAAGCACAGGAAATTAAAACTAACAAAAGCTAGCAAAAAAAAAAGGGGGAAGCTTGTTACTTTGGCAGGATGGCCTACTTTAATACAGAGGTTTCCTTTATTTGTGAATAATTCAGATGTAGAGTCATTCTGCTAGAATAGCTTCCAGTAAATTGCTACCATTCCTCTCTTTTTCTTATATGCATTGGGCCTCATACTTCAGTACATTGCTTTGACTTTGTAGCACTGCAGAATGACTACAGAAGGATGCCAAATCTTGCAGCATTTTTGCACTATTAATCAATGTTAACTAGCAAGAGAGCTATAATAGTCCCTTTTACATCAGAAGTCAGAAGTGGAGGCAGGAGGGCTGTAAAACGCCTTCCTTATATGGGGAAATGTTGGGGGGAAAGGTGGTGTTTAATAATAATAATAATAATAATAATAATAATAATAATAATAATAATAATGGCTAACAACACACCCCAGCCAGGCCCAAGAAGCATGGAGGAAGCTCTCTCTGAGTTTCTTGTCATGTATTTTAACTTCTTTTTTGTGACTCTTATGAAACTGGTCTGTGAGGTACTGGCTACTTCTTGAACCAGTCAGAAAGTTTCCTACCCCTGGTCTATGGAAATGTGTTCCCACTCTCACATACCCTCCAACATTTCTCAGATGAAAATAGGGACATCCTATTCTTTAATGAGGGGCGCGGGTGGTGCTGTGGGTTAAACCACAGAGCCTAGGACTTGCTGATCAGAAGGTCGGTGGTTCGAATCCCCACAACAGGGTGAGCTCCCGTTGCTCGGTTCCAGCTCCTGCCAACCTAGCAGTTCGAAAGCACGTCAAAGTGCAAGTAGATAAATAGGTACCGCTCCGGTGGGAAGGTAAACGGCGTTTCTGTGCACTGCTCTGGTTCGCCAGAAGCAGCTTAGTCATGCTGGCCACATGACCCGGAAGCTGTACGCTGATAAAGTGAGATGAGCGCCGCAACCCCAGAGTCGGCCACGACTGGACCTAATGGTCATGCGGCCAGCATGACTAAGCCACTTCTGGCGAACCAGAGCAGTGCACGGAAACACCATTTACCTTTCCGCCGGAGCAGTACCTATTTATCTACTTGCACTTTGACATTCTTTCAAACTGCTAGGTTGACAGGAGCAGGGACCGAGCAATGGGAGCTCACCCCGTCACAGGGATTCGAACCGCCGACCTTCTGATCGGCAAGTCCTAGGCTCTGTGGTTTAACCCACAGCGCCACCCATGTCCTAAATTGCCAGTGATCAGAAGAGAAAGCTACCTTATACTGAATCAGACCATTGGTCCATCTAACTCATTATTGGCTGACGGAAACTCTTCAAGGTTTCAAGCTGGACATTTTCACAGCTCTGCTTAGGGATGCCAGGAATGCAACCTGGGGCCCTCTGAATGCTAGACATGTGCTGTGTCACAGAGCTATGGGCCTTTCTCAAAGGAAAATCCCACCCCATCATCGCACCAACACCACAAAGCAGCTGCACTGTGATTCCTTTTCCTTCTTTGCAAGTGCCACTTAAAAGGGCACAGCAGTTGGCTCATTTCCTTTCCTCTCAACTCAGTTACAAGTGCACTGTGCATCATTAGCAAGGAAAAGGCAGCGGTGCCGTTTGCAACGCAATTCATTTTTCATTTAAACCAGAATGCAGATTAGTGCTCAGTGAGAAATTTTCTCCTTTACATTTAGCAGGTAACTTGTATGCTTAGAGCTTGTAAGTGACCCCCAAGTTCTCCTTTCCCTTGATGTGGAAGCAGTTCCAGGTTATCCTAAGCCTCTTGTTAGCCAATTAAATCCACTTGTTTTATTTATTAAAGTGTTTAAAAAGAAGGGCTGAAGCAAAGATAAGGCAACTGGGTCAAAATGTCTTCTTTTAATTGCACCAAACTTGCCCCAGAGGGATAGTGGCAGCTTTATGCTGGAGCTGGTATTTGCAGAGGTTATTTGGAGAACACCAGGGGTTATATTTTATTTCTTTCAAAATTAGTTCACTGGGGAAATCTCATTACATCAGGAAATGGCAGCTGCATTCCCAGCAGGTTTGTTTTGCATGGCGTTGCTGCAGTCAGTGGAAGTAAACCAGGCTTTTGCCAGGTGAACATCTGGCTTCTGGTTTTCCTTGCAGATCCCTAGAGGATGGCTGTTAATGTAGGTTTTTCCCTTGAATTCCACAGCTAAAGCTCAAAGCACACATTGCTTTCGCTTCACACTCATCTTGGGGTTGGGCTTAAGACAATGATTTAGTAAGAGTGACCCAAGTCTTGTTGTTCGATTGTCATACACACACAACTAAAACAATGTGCAAGACATATTGTGAATTTTCAGCAAGAGATGAAAGCAAAGTTGCACTTCACTGAAATGGGGGCACATTTACAGCATTCAAATTAAGAGCATGATCACCATCTCTGATATTGAATGGTAGAGTTTCTATGAAGCCTGCAATGAAGGAGCTCTCCTCTCTTCTGGGCCCTCAGACTCTATGTATTGCTTAAGAAGCCTAGTTCAAAAACGTATGTTTATGGTTAGTGTCAGGCAAGTTAGTGTGAACCAAGTAATGCTGTTTAGTGCGGTGTTTTTGCAAAGAGACACAGGTGGAATCTACGCACATATAAAAAACATTGTGAACGTGCTTTTTAAAAGAACGTTTTGAAAAATATATTGAATTTGCCATTGCTCACCATCGCCATCTAGCACAACATTTGTATAATGCACTTTACAACACACTTAAAACATTTCCTTTGCAGCTGTATGGCTGAGTCCACAGTCCTCTTTCTTGTATGGTAATTCCCAACCATTTGCCACAAAAAGAGGGAAGTAACCCACATTTTCTTAAGTGCGAGGAAGTTTCAAAAGTGGCCCCCTTCCTCAGAGTGTTTTCTTGTCCAGGTGTGACCATATTTTTTGCTCTATAAGACACACCTTTTTCCTTTGGGTGCGTCTTATGGAGCGAAAAATGCGGTATTATAATTTTTGCTTTTTAATTCAGTTCCATTTACGAACCACTTTCTATGAAGCACCTCAATGTGACTAACAATATCAACGTCAAAAATAAAAGCATTCAAAACCGTTTTGTCTATAAAAACAATTTCATGTAAAACATAAAGGAAAATACCCGATATTTGCAGTGCTTTTGTAATATCTCTCTATAAATGCACAAACAGAGTATGTTGGAAGTAATCAGACTCCAAAAGGAGGTAACATAACCTGTAATCCTGCTTCAGATTCCCATGAGGCAACAGCAACAACCCTTCCCCGCTACAGACCTCCTAGACTCATTTCAGTACAACTAAAGTTACAGCTCTACCCATTTTCAAAATTATAAATCAAAACTGTTTTCAACCACTCCCACCGCCAGGTGAAGGGTGCAATGCAGAGAAAGGCTGGAGACAGATTGAAAGCCATTAAGGAACAGTAAAGGTAAAGAAGATAAAGGACCCCTGAATGGTCAAGTCGAGTCAAAGGCCAGTATAGGGTTGCACCACTCATCTCGCTTTCAGGCTGAGGGAGCCGGCGTGTGTCCATAGACAGCTTTCCGGGTCATGTGGCCAGCAAGACTAAACCGCTTATGGCGCAATGGGACACTGTGACAGAAACTAGAGCCCATGGAAACACCGTTTACCTTCCCGCCACAGTGGTACCTATTTATCTACTTGCACTGGCATGCTTTTGAACTGCTAGGTTGGCAGGAGCTGGGACAGAGCAACGGGAGCTCACCCCATCATGGGGATTTGAACCGCCGACCTTCCTATCAGCATGCCCAAGAGGCTCAGTGGTTTAGACCACAGTGCCACCCACATCCCTTGTTAACCCATTTTGTTAAGCCCATTTGTAAACTCCTTGTCATCCGTCACATGACAGGTGAGTCAAAACCATAGTGATATGCCCATTTACAATACTGAACAGTCTTCTAAACGTTATATTTCACCCCCTGTGTGTCTATTTGCATTTATTTGCCTGTGTGCAGTCTGTTTCCTTGCTCCATTGTCCTTATTTGAAGGATCCGTTCCTATGCCTTAGTGAGGAACTCCATCAGTTCCCCCGTGCACAAAAAGACACAGTCTGAATGGAGGGGTCAGGAAAGTTGACAATAATAAGCATATATTTAAATTAACAATATAAATGTGTGATAAGGGATGCAAAGCACATCAAGTGAGAGAACAGCCGCCCACCTTAAGATAACAGCTTTGGGAGAGAGAAAAAACCCCAGGTACTGGATGACAGACCACTCAGGATATATAGTTATGGTTGCAGTACTATACCTACTTACTTGGCTGAAAGCAAAATGGGACTTGCACCTGAGTAGACGTTATAGAAGGGGTGCGGGTGGTGCTGTGGGTTAAACCACAGAGCCTAGGACTTGCCGATCGGAAGATTGGCAGTTCGAATCCCCGCGACTGGGTGAGCTCCCGTTGCTCAATCCCTGCTCTTGCCAACCTAGCAGTTCAAAAGCACATCAAAGTGCAAGTAGATAAATAGATACCGCTCCGGCGGGAAGGTAAACGGCGTTTCCCTGCGCAGCTCTGGTTTGCCAGAAGCGGCTTAGTCATGATGGCCACATGACCCGGAAGCTGTACGCCGGCTCCCTCGACCAATAAAGCGAGATGAGCGCTGCAACCCCTGAGTCGGCCACGACGGGACCTAATGGTCAGGGGTCCCTTTACCTTTACTTTTAGACGTTATAGAATTGCACTGTTCTTGTCACAAAATCTTTAAAAAGCACTACAAACCTCCAAGACCCAAGCGTAGGCCAACTAGTAATAATATGATGCTCCTGCTTATTCAAGTAGAAGAAGGCTTCTTCAGCTACATTCTTTAATCATATTTGTTTCCTCTGCCCTTATATGCAATAGAAAAGTGATCTGCATTAGCAAAAGGCTATTTGAACAATATGCGATCTGCTATGACCAGTCCACACATTAATTAATAGGGATAGAAATCTGCCTTTTCATTAATTTATGCTGCTCTTTAGCAAAATCAGAAGCAGCCACTAATGTGCAGTGCAGATGCAGCCTAATGGAGAAAGAGGGAACTCAGATCTAATCCCTGGGGCAGGGCGTGCGTATAAACTACACTGCTTTACCTCTCAAATAACTTCTAATAGCAATCAGGATTAAAACTTAATTACAATCCTATGAAGCTGCATAAACTGGAATAATATCAGATTGTAAAAGTGTGTAGGTACATTTATTTATGTAAATTCATGCACATATCCACTCTGGGGGCCAGAATGGGACTGTCCTCCTGGGAAACCACATTTGGGTCATGGCAGCAGTACAAATAAGCAATTTGTGAGTAATAAAATAAAATAAAGGGGGGGGGGAGCCATCATTTTTACTTCTAGGTTGTCTGAAAGCCTGACATGGGAAGTAGTTGTTTTATATGAAGGCTTCCGATAATGGAATCACACCAGAAAAAAACAGGAAAGAAGTGTGGTCCAACAATGAGGTATAGAGATTACAGAAGAATGCTATCCAGGACTCCCACATTTTAAAGGCTTACTATTCATCAGTCACAGCACTGAGAAAGTGACAGAATTCTGCATTTAGAGGGGAGGGATTGAATGCAGATGTGTTGAATGGGGGTTAAGAAAGCCCAACAGAGACTCCATCTCCTCAGAGTATTGCGAAAGAACGATGTCAATCAACATTTGATGATCTCCTTCTATCGGTCCACAATAGAAAGTGTCCTTTCATACTGCATCATGGTGTGGTATGCTGGTTTGACATCAACTGATAGGAAGTGCCTACAGAGGGTGGTGAATACAGCACAAGATATTATGGGCTGTCCCGTGAATCTGCTGGATGAAATAGCGGAAGAACGTTGCCTCAGGAGAGTGAGGAAAATTCTCAGGGATGATTCACACCCTGGCCGGCACTTTCTTGATCTCCTGCCCTCAGGCAGAAGATATAGAAGCATGATTAGTCGCACCAACAGGGTAAAGAACAGCTTCTATTTGTGGGCTGTTAGGCTGCTGAATGAAAAGATAACAACAGGGCAACTGACTTTCGGGTTTGGTGGGTGTGCGTTAGTAAACGAGGGGAGTTAAGACTAAGAGTGCTGAGTGGGGGGTACTCGTGTAATCTCACTGTATACAAGTTGTACAAGTGACAATAAAGTATTTCAATTTCAATTCCTGCTGCTAATAGCCCATGTGAAAAAGATTGCGGGATTGGAATCAGTCATAAGCTGTCATGAACGGAGAGGAGGAAGAGGATCCCAGTGTGGGGTGTAGCAAGGACTGAGACACACCGGGGCAAGATGGAGATGTGGAAGGAGAGGTTGGTGTAGGAAGTACTCGCAGGATGATGGAGGATGGGGCTCAGTGCGCAGAAACCAGAGCAGCAGGATTGTGATGGCCTGGGATTCAGACCTGATTCTGAACCTGAGGCATCCCAGCCTGCACAGGATTCCCCGCCTCCAGAACCAGCTGAGCCGGGGCTGGGGCTTGAGCCTGAAGGGTCCTCACCTGTGCTGGATCCTCAGGTGCAGGCACCAGCTGAGTCTCCTCTGGCTCCTGAGGGGATGGAGGACCCATTGCCTGCAGGTGCTCCACACTCAGCCCCGTCAGAGGAAGCTGAGGTTGCCTCTGGGTCCGGTAACCCTCCAGCCTCTCCTGAGCTGCAGAGGCTTAGGGCAGAGAGGCAGAGGGAACTAAGTTCCCACAGGAGGAGTGCTCGCTTCCAGGTCAGGAGAGGCGAGTCACCAGAGGATCGGGGCCGCCCTACGCCTTGAGGCAGATAAAAGCCGGCCAGCCCCAGTCCCAAGTTGTAGGAGCAACATTGTTGGTTCCTGCCTGAACCCTGTCCTGCTTTTCTGCCTGAGCTCCTGACCCGCCCTGGCTCCCTGCTTGCAAGCCTGTTCCTGACTTCACCCGACTCCCTGCCCTGCACCCAGCTTCAGCTACTAAGGACTGCCTCCATGTTGCACCTTTGACCACAGACCAGACTTGGACCTCATCTCTCGGGTAACCCACAAGACCAGCACAAGGATCCATAACCAGAGTCAGAGAGGCTCCACGACCATGGCAGGCTCTAAGGTGTAGGGAGCATCATCATCACATGCTTCTGGGATTTCAGAAGCATGACTTCCAAGTGGATGGGATACTTCATGTTAGAAATCAAACGCTGGGAATGATAGCCCTCACTACAGCTTCTTCTCTCTAATCTCTACCCATGTGCAAGGCTAGTTGGGACCAGTCGGTCCATTTCCTTTCACTTTTAATAACAACAGAGCCTCCCTTATCCTCGTACTTCATATCCTTCTGCTTCATTTCAGTGCATAGCATTTGTCACCATTTCTTTTTGGATTAGTGCGAAAAGTAATAAAACTGCCAACTGGCTGTTTTCCGCACAGACTTCCTGAGGATAGCAAGAAGCCTGGTTTGTTTATTGCTTGTGGTGCCAAAGTTTGCTATGTAGCTGGGCCCCAAAATATATATCGTTTGCTGATTAAATGCTTGGAAAGTTGTTTGGGACATTGTCTCCCCAAATCCCATTGAAATGAATGGTGCCTGTTTCAATCACAATGAATATAACTGGCTCAATCAAGAAGTTTGTATAAAAAGTACCACTGCTGCCCAACCATGTAGGGGGAAGACACACACACACACACACACACACACACACACACACACACACACACAAACCCCAAATGCTCATTTTTATAAGCATTGTTTGGTTGGAGAACCGCACCACAAAATTCGGATATGTGCGAATTTCAATGGGTGACTGTGTTTTGGTTCTCATGTTGATTTGGAAAGCGCAGATTTTATAGATCTGGCTTTAAATCAGGGGTCAGCAAAATTTTTCAGCAGGGGGCCGGTCCACTGTCATTCAGACCTTGTGGGGGGCCGGACTATATTTTGAAAAAATAATAATGAACGAATTCCTATGCTCCACAAAAAACCCAGAGATGCATTTTAAATAAAAGGACACATTCTACTCATGTAAAAACATGCTGATTCCTGGAACATCTGCTGGCTGGATTTAGAAGGCGATTGGGTCGGATCCGGCCCCCGGGCCTTAGTTTGCTTACCCATGTTTTAAATGCAAACTGAATCAAATTTCTCCCATTCCCCTACTTGGAAGTGAACAGATAACCAGTTTAGATCTCTGAAAGTGGCAAGATACATATTCCATGAGTTATCCCAGTCAAAATCCCAGCTGCTGAATTTTGAACTAACTGCCTTTTTCAAACTGTCTTCAAGGGTAGGCCCCAAATACCGTATGTTATGGTCTAAGTGAGATGTCAACAGAGTGTGGAATTCAGACATTCCATCTACTACACAGAGAAGTGATTGAGGCTGTCAAAGTTGATCAGTCATCTGTCAGTAATACAAGAACCCCCAAGGATCTCTGGCTCAGAGGCATGCCATGCCAACATGTGCTCCTTGTCTCTAATACACATTCATTCCTGTCGTTGTTCAGCCAGGCACGTGTGAAATTACACTGAATATTTTTTAAAAGTCTCTTACAATGAAGGAGGCTTACAGAATTTCCTAGGGATTAGTACTTCTCAGAGAATACTATATGAATAAGTTCTTTTGCTCTCATCCACCCAAAGATAAACTTTAAATAATTGACTTTTTATAAAAAAAATAGCCCAATGGTTTAATGTTTCTAAGTTTTGCATTTAAGGGCAAATTTGCAATCCCAGGCAAAGATTTACGACACTGAATAGAGCCTAATTTCAGTGGCCTTTCTAAAACTCAAAGATGTAGTAGTGTTATGGAAATGTTAATTAAACAATAAAAATTAGAACGTATGAAAATACTACATCTTCCATATTACCTTAAAAAAAACACAACTTGACTCTTGACTCTTTGAGATTTAGCCAAACGTGTAAAATATTGAAAAATATATGTTATAGTCCTTTGGTACCTCATTACTGAAGATCTTCTCTTTCCGTTTGCATTACTGTCTAGTTATTTTATTCTCAAATCGTGTTATTTTGAATTACTGTGATTTCAGGGGGTATCATTTTAAAATTTACATGATAATGTATGCATTTTACTCAGCCAGTCATTAAATTTGTATCCCACATTTCCTCCAAGGAGCCTAAGGCAGCATATCTATGCAGTGTGATTCCCTTTCCCCTCAGTTTTTCCTCACAATATCCCTGTGAGGTAGGTCAGACTGAGTGTGGCTGGGCCAAGGTCAACCAGTGAGCTTCACGGCCAAATGGGAATTTGAACTTGAGTCTCCCTGCCAACAAAGGTCCGTATAGTTAAAGTTATGGTTTTTCCAGTAGTGATGTATGGAAGTGAGAGCTGGACCATAAAGAAGGCTGATCGCCAAAGAATTGATGCTTTTGAATTATGGTGCTGGAGGAGACTCTGGAGAGCCCCATGGACTGCAAGAAGATCAAGCCTATCCATTCTAAATGAAATCAGCCCTGAGTGCTCACTGGAAGGACAGATTGTGAAGCTGAGGCTCCAATACTTTGGCCACCTCATGAGAAGAGAAGACTCCCTGGAAAAGACCCTGATGTTGGGAAAGATGGAGGGCACAAGGAGAAGGGGACAACAGAGGACGAGATGGTTGGACAGTGTTCTCGAAGCTACCAGCATGAGTTTGACCAAACTGCGGGAGGTGGTGGAAGACAGAAGTGCCTGGCGTGCTCTGGTCCATGGGATCATGAAGAGTCGGACACGACTAAACAACTCCCTAGTCTTCATTTGCCACCACACTAAGAGTTTGCCCCTTTATATTGGTTCTTTGCTGCAGGAGTAATTTTGACTAAATTTGGTTACATAGGGTTCAAACAACTAATTTCCAAGTTGAGACAATCTCTTGACAGAGGGGCATATCCAGTTTTGCATGTAGAGATTATCAGGTATTTCCAGTTAGAAGGGTCTCAAGCAGCATAACTGGATTAAAGAAATGCCGCTGGCCTTGCTTCTTACAAGAAAGCTGCACATTTTTGCGCTTTCCTAACACATATCTTCATTCTTTCACAGATGCTTTACAGCACTTACTTCTCTGAGCTGAAAGAAACTGCTAGAGCTTTTAATTTGTATTGCTTTATGACTGGAGAGTTTTAACTGGATTATTTTCTTTGCTGCTGAGTGGTTTTTAATTTTGTTGCTATTTTTATCTTGCTGCTCTTACTAATTGTGTGTTGTTTAGTAGTAGTATTTTTTTTTTTTTTAATCTGTAAATTGCTTTAAAAATACCTTTTGAAATGGTGGGATGTGGAAACTGGGGGCACCGTTCTTCAATGGTTCCATACCTATCATGTCTGGCGGGTTTAAGAAGGGGGTTATTGGGGTGTATAGGTTATGTTTTGTTCCCTCTTCTGCTCAACATTCTGCATGAAACCACAGTGGTACCTCGGGTTAAATACGCTTCAGATTACATACGCTTCAGGTTACAGACTCCACTAACCCATAAATAGTACCTCGGGTTAAGAACTTTGCTTCAGGATGAGAACAGAAATCGTGCTTCAGCGGCGCAACGGCAGCTAAAATGGTGCTTCAGGTTAAGAACAGTTTCAAGTTAAGAACGGACCTCCAGAACGAATTAAATACTTAACTTGAGGTACCACTGTACTGGGAAAGGTTAGCCAGAGATCTGGAATGAAATGTCACCTTGCGATTTTTTTCCGCTCCCCCCCTTTTTCTAAGCCGCTAAGCCGCTAATAGCCTTTTAGCCGCTAAGCCGCTAAGCCTTTAATAGCCGCTGAGCCGCTAAACCGCTAATAGCGCTAATCCGCTAAGCTTTGCAAGACGAAAAAACCGCTAGACGAAGAGACTCGCGGAACGGATTATTTTCGTCTTGCGAGGCACCACTGTACACAGTTAACTCTGTCCCCTGGGTTCCCATTGGTTAGTCATTTTACAATTAGTTAACCCTTTCCCTATGAACCCAGTATGATGTCACACACATAGGAGGGCAAACACCACAATGGGTTTTGCCTACTTTGGACACCTGCTCTTGCAAGAATGTATTGTACCAAATAAACACTTTGCTGCTTCATCAATTTTGTTCAGATTGTATTTTAAGCAGCAGGATTAAGGGTTTTAGGACCCACTATTTTTTATAATTTTTATTAATTTTTCTTTTTTTATATTCATTTAAGAAACCTTAAAACATCAATGACTTCCCTTCTTCTCTTTCCATGCTTCATTTTATATAGCATAAATCCCTGCATATTTTATATAAACTAAACTATTCAGTATTCCATTATTGCATCCATCAAAACTTATTGACACTTTTGAATTTATCTCAATGCAGCCAACGGTTTTTAAGTGTACACAACCCCACCCCATGTATTCAATAAACATTTTCCAACCTTCTTTAAATTAATGTTCTTCTTGTTCTCTTATTCTCTACGTTAGATCCGCAAGCTGCGCATATTCCATCAGTTTAAGTTGCCATTCTTCTTTGGTTGGGTTTTCCATTTTGGGGCTAACAAAACACGGGCTGCCATAGTGGCATACATAAATAACCTTTTTTGACACCTGGGAATTTCCATCTGAATTATCCCCAACAGAAAGGACTCTGTTTCTTGTTTTGTTTTTTGGAAAGGTGCTTTTAAACATTTTCTTCATTGAAAAAAATGTTTAAAAGGACCCACTTCTTACAGTGGACAAAGCTGATCTTCTTGAACATTACCCCTCTCTTCTTTTTGTCCCTCTCTTATCTCTGTCTCTTTGGGTAGTAAGTATCCGGAACCGTGTGATAGCTGGGGTTTCTTATCTTTCTGCGCATCTTATCTTCGGACCCTGCTTCTCTGCTCACACACGGATGGCCATTTCAGTCAGAGGTAAACTGACAGCCGCTGTGCCCACATACTGCAGCTACCCACCTCAAGAAGAGAAGTGAGATGGTGCCCATCTGCTTCTGCGCCCCTCAGTAAAAGAGAAAGAGGCACTATGCCAGTAGTACTGCTGCTGTCTAGGACAGTGTGAGAGAGACTGGGCAATGTGATGCTCCCCTGGCTGTAGGAGAGAGGCTAGCCATTGTGACCTCATTCTGATGCTCCCCGGCCTGTAGGAGAGAGGCTAGCCATTGTGACCTCATTCTGATGCTCTCCTCCCTGTAGAGGAGAAACTGGCCATTGTGATTCAATTCTGATGCCGCCTGCTGCTAGAAGGGAAACCGGCCATTGTGACTTCCAAGGTCACTGTGACCTTCTGTTGAGGCTGCTTTCCAGAAGAGGAGAGCCTGGCTTTTGCAATCTTGTGCTGGCACATTTTGTCTGAAGGAAAGAAACTGGTGATTGTAACTTAATGATGATTTTCCTACCTAAAAAGCAGAGGCTGGGTGTTGTGACCTTTCGCTGATGCGCCCTGCCTGGAAGGGAGAGGCCTTGACATTATGTCTTCACACGAATGCACCTTACAGACTCGCATGGCCTTGTACGGATTCTGCCCACCTGAAAAACAGCTGTTGGTCCACATTCTCAATTGGGTATGCAGCAGGTCTCTGACAGGGGGCCCACCTCAGTCAAATTGGTCTCTGCTATGACATAATTATTATCAAAGTGCTTGCTGAATAAGGCTTCTTAAGACTTAGAATCTCCTCTCCTGCCTGTAAAACAGCATTTTTTGTTGGCTGATGTGTAAATGGAAAGTGTCACTTCACAATTGCAAATGTGCTCTTTATGTTTCCATGACTTTCTCAATGACAAAAATGATCTTCCCAATAATAATAATGTTGTCCACAATGTCAGTAAAAGCTGAATTTGCAATCCTCTTACACCTAACTTTGGGTATGATGAGATCAGACAGCCATTTGCCAACCGTTGTCACCCTAAAGCTCTTTTAAAATAAACTTCAAAGAGGAGGTGTTGGTTCTGAGAAAGCAAATCACAGAGGTGGATGATGCATAGCTAATTTCCCCCCTGCTGCTGTTTCAAGTACAACTGAGTAATAGACCAGGTAATTCTGAAACTGTCTCCTTTTGATAACTCAGGTGTCATAATTTCTGGACATACATTAAAACCAGCTCAAAAGTTGACACGGTGTGTCTAGGTACGTCTGCTTTTGACAAGCTAAGCTGCACCTCGACCTGTCAAAGTAGCCACAAAGTCATTCTCTCTCTCTTTCTAAAACAAACTTTATTAGATTTCTGTCCAAAGAAAGACTGGTGAGGATGAAACAATTTTTGAAAAGAAAAATAAGGCTACCTTCCCCTTTTATAAACAGCTAGAGATCAAGATTAAACTTTGCGTGCATGATGGATGTTGGGTACTGAAGAATCCAGGACATAGAAAGAAATCCATGGAGCCAACCTGGTGTTCCTATGAGTTGTGCATCCATACAGCCCCAAACTCGCTGCTACCCTGCCCCACCCCCCATCCAGGTAAGCTGTAGTGACACCAGTGTCAGGAAAACAGCTCCACCCCACCACACCCTTGACTTCTGCTTGGTCAGTTGGTCCTGTAGAAAGAGAGAAAGCAGAGACAGACCTTCACAGAAAGTCTCCTAATTAGAGGCTCCTAATTTCCTAATTAGGAAAAGCATCTAAGGGCAGAATAAGAGAGATTTTGGATGTAAGCTGGAGAGAGGGTGGGTGGGAGGAAGGGGAAGAGAGAGATCAAGTGTATCAAAGGCAGCAGAGAGGTCAAGGAGAATGAGGGCCAAGCCACTGATTTCATGGAGGAAGACCCACTGGAAATGAGCTGCTGTGCTCATTAGGTGTCAGGGAGCGTGCTGAGGAGGGCTGCACTGAGGAGGAATGGTAGGAGACTTCCCCTCCCCCTGCTCCTGAGCAGGATCCTGAATCTTCCCAGGAGCAGTGGGACAGTATAGATTTGGAACAGTCGTTTGCAGAGGAACATAGTTCAGAAGACAGAAGTTGGGAAGAACTGGGTGGTGAACAGCTAGGAGGAGAAGAACTGGAGGGAGAGAGAGTTAGCAGACTCACTTTTGCTGGAAAGCGTCCATCCGCTCAGCCCAAGGTCGAGGAGAACAGATAAGGTGGCAGCACAGAAAGCACAGTGGTTGCACGATCAGGTTGCAAGATGCAGAAGTGACGTGGGTGACAAGGGAGGAAGAGGGTGAAATCCTTAATTGGGAGCACCTTCATTTCCAGGAATGGTTTCTTTGTTCCCTCGCTGTGATCATTAAAATCTCTAACTGGTAAGAGACTCCTTGGGGGGTGGGAAGGAAGCTGAGTCCCTGAAGCCTGACATTAGGCCAAAAACTCTGCCAAGTCTGTGGAGTTTGTGTTTTTGCTAATAAAGAGTTAACTCCAACTGTGGACTGTGTGATTACTGATTGGCATGCTCTGTGACACCAATTATCAGTGTCTCTCCAGGGTTTCGGACGATGGACATTTTCAGCCCTGCCAGGAGATGCTAGGGACCTTCTGCATGCAAAGCACTCAGCCCTTGCCCAGTTTTGAGAAGACTCTCTGTCATCCAGACTTCTGGAAGGGAGGCACTGATGATCTGCCCCAGCAAAAGCGAACTTTTAAAATGCTCTCTGTGTTTGGTTGTTGTATTTGCAGAGAGCTATGCAGCCTCGTGAAATGGCCTCAATAGTTCACCTTAGTTGCAACGTGCATTTCCGAAACCAAAGCATATAACTAATTCAATAGGAAGCAAATGGGACTGAAGAAGTTTTAAGAAGCAAGATATATACTGTTACAAAAGATATATTCAGCCGCTTGGCCACAGAAGTCAATAAAGCTATGATGAATTACAGCAGCTGAAGGTCTAACCTGTATAGCTTTATGTACTCTAGCTGTGGTATTTGAAATATGCCCTTTACATACTTGGGGTTTATTGAAAAATACACAATAATTTTCATAACCGCGGCTTGTAATTCTTAGGATTTTCATGGGACTTCTTGTTCCAGGATTTTGTTTGAAATGTATTTATTTTTCATCCCTGAGGGTCATGCTGGGAAAGTTAAAAGAAAAACAAGGCACCATTTGGCAGATATTATTCTTCGGTGCTACAAAGCTCTTTGGTAGGTAAAAAGCAATTGAGAAAGTTGCACCGGAATTCAGTTTTTGCTACACACATTTGCTATACACATAATGAGCAACATGTAAAGAATAGGAACGTTTCTTCAACAATTAATTCTTAATTGCTGGTTCACACATGCATGGTCATCATATATTGATTCTAATATCAAAAAATGTTGTACGTATGGCTGGTCTGTCGCAGTTGGAACAGTCACAGCACCTGACACCACCCCAAACTTTTCAACTGAGTCAATTCACACCTCCAACTGCAAGGCTGAAATTACACATGACCTGAGCCATAGAATCATGGAGGAGACCTTGGAAGCCGCCCAGCCCAGTGTAGGATCTGCAATGTAAGCCTTCCTCAACCTCATGCCCTACAGATGGTTTAGACTACAATTCCAGTCATCCCTACCCATAGGGATGTAATGATTCTTCAACATGAACTTCGTTGGACTGGTCATGTGGTGTGGATGCCTGATTATCGTCTTCCATGGCAACTACTCTATTCCAAACTTAAAAATGGAAAGTGTAATGCTGATGGTCAACAAAAGAGGTTTAAAGACTCTCAGGGCAAATCTAAAGAAATGTAGTATAAACACCAACAACTGGGAAACACTGGCCTGCAAGCGCTCCAATTGGAGAACAGCCTTTACCAAAGGTGCCATGGGCTTTGAAGACACTTGAACACAGGACAAAAGGGAGAAATGTGCTAAGAGAAAGGCACGCTTGGCAAACCCTCACCGTGATCAACTCTCGCCCGGAAACCTCTGTCCCCAATGTGGAAGGACGTGTGGATCTAGAATTGGCCTCCACAGTCACTTACGGACTCACTGTTAAAACCATGTTCATGGAAGATAACCTCACTCGGCCACGAGTGATCGCCAAAGAAGAGGAACCCATAGGCCATGCTGGCTAGGGCTGATGGGAGTTGTAGTCCAAAACATATGAAAGATACCAGGTCAAAGAGTGTTGAGCTATAGCATTCCTGACTGACAACCACCCAGCTTCTTGCCTTCAGTGGAGGAGAGCTCACCACCTCGCCACCAATGGAGGAGAGTCTGACTGTGCCTCCTTCTTCTCAAAAAGTTGTCCTGGGCTATGATTCATAGACACCAACTGTAACGGGCCCATGCCCCAATAAAATATTTGGATGACCACCCCCCAATATTGAGAACAATCAGGGGGCAGTCGAGGCTGTGTGTGGAGCTGCATGTGGTGTGGCTTCAGTAGCTGTTGGCTCCTCTTCATCCCGAGGGAAAGGAAGGGGGAAGCAGCCCCAGGCTGCTGGTAGTGGTGGTAGGAAGAAGAGGAGGCGGCTAACCGCCAGAGAGGAGGAGCCAGCAGCCATTGTAGCCATGCTGCTGCTGCCTTTGGCTCCACCCCTTGGCTCCTCCCAGCATCCCATCATGCATGTGTCATTGCCCCCCCATCTTCTGCTCAAGTTGGCCTCTCTGCTATGAATGCCTTGCTGCACATTAAAGGTAAAGGTAAAGGTACCCCTGCCTGTACGGGCCAGTCTTGACAGACTCTAGGGTTGTGTGCCCATCTCACTCAAGAGGCCGGGGGCCAGCGCTGTCCGGAGACACTTCTGAGTCACGTGGCCAGCGTGACATCGCTGCTCTGGCGAGCCAGAGCCGCACACGGAAACGCCGTTTACCTTCCCGCTAGTAAGCGGTCCCTATTTATCTACTTGCACCCGGGAGTGCTTTCGAACTGCTAGGTTGGCAGGCGCTGGGACCGAACAACGGGAGCGCACCCCGCTGCGGGGATTTGAACCGCCAATCTTTTGATCGGCAAGCCCTAGGCACTGAGGCTTTTACCCACAGCGCCACCCGCGTACAGTGCCTGAATCAGGGCCATGGTGTGTGCTGCTGCTGTTAAAGTGACCAGACTAGGCATTTTCAGCTTACCACCATCGCAACAACTTTTCACTAAGAAAGAAGAATAAATCAGTTCTCAGGCTGGAGGGGAAGTGACCCTCTCACTATAGTCGTGACTACCCACCCGTCACATTTTAGGACATGAGAACTGCAAAAGACAGATTTGCAAAATACATTTCCTAGGGTTGCCATGTTTCAAAAAGGAAAAATCAGAACACCCCAGAAGTTTTTAAAGGAAGGCCCCATTTCCCCCCCCCCCCCGGAAAACCCGAAGAAATCGAAACATGATTTTTTGATTGACTTGCCTAAGATCCAGGACAAAGCACCGCATTTTGGAAATTCCCCCCTGACATCAATTACACCTTTGAAATCCCAGTAATGTCTGGGAAAATCTAGACGTATGGCAGCCGTACGTTTCCTATAGTGTTCAACGCTAAAGATATTTCGGAAAGGAAGAGACTGAATCCATTTGCAGCTTGATGAACTCTGTTGTCACCTTGTGGCAAGCTCTGCTTCAGCATGGAGAGCTTCATCGTGACACACCACCTAGGCACATTACATCTTGGAAGAATCATAGAATCATAGAGTTGGAATAGACCACAAGGGCCACCGAGTCCAACCCCCTGCCAAGCAGGAAACACCATCAGAGCACTCCTGACATATGGTTGTCAAGCCTCTGCTTAAAGACCTCCAAAGAAGGAGACTCCACCACACTCCTTGGCAGGAAATTCCACTGTCGAACAGGAAACCCCACCGTTTTATCAGCTTCATGCTGATATGGTTATTTAGCAGAGGTTTCAGACTTATTTAAAATGATGCATTTACTGCCCTTGACATGGGATAAGTTGCGACTGCTATGGAACCTGATGCAAGAAATGTTTAAAGAGAATGTCAGCAGTGGTTGGCAGGATACCATCAGCAGTCTTGCTAAAAGGTGAGCTGCAGCAGACTGATTTTTCAAATAGGGTTTACTCCCCCCCCCCAAATTTTTTTTATTGGTTTTCACAATATTATAAACAAACAAACATAACAAACATAAATCATAGCCTTATTGAAAATTACAGTTATTAACTTTGTTAAGTGACTTCCTCGCTTCCCCTTGGTTGAATTTCATTGCATGTCCTTTTAACTGTTTTCCAAATCCCAATTTTTATGAAATTTAACTTAAACATTAACATCCTTAAATCTTCACCTTATATAATTAAACATATTAATTCATCACTTAATATAAATAAAATCCTAAGCCTATTAAGTACCTGCAAGCTATTTCCGGTTAATTTAACTTAACAAATTTAACTAAATAATCATTAAATTTATTCCATTCTTCCTGATATTCCTCCTCCTTCTGGTCGCGGACTCTTCCGGTTAGGTCGGCTAGCTCCGAAAAATCCATCATCTTCACCTGCCATTCTTTCCAAATAGGGTTTACTTATTCATTAGGCTGATCAAATCAGGCTTTTCCAGAGCCATCTAGTTAGTAAATGCAAAATGGCTAAGGGATACACATTTTAAGTTGCATAGTACACACAGAGCCTAGGACTTGCTGATCAGAAGGTTGGTGGTTCGAATCCCCGTGACCGGGTGAGCTCCCATTGCTCTGCCCCAGCTCCTGCCAACCTAGCAGTTCGAAAGCACGTCAAAGTGCAAGTAGATAAATAGGTACCGTTCTGGCGGGAAGGTAAACGGCGTTTCCGTGCGCTGCTCTGGTTCTCCAGAAGCGGCTTAGTCATGCTGGCCACATGACCTGGAAGCTGTACGCCGACTCCCTCGGCCAATAAAGTGAGATGAGTGCTGCAACCCCAGCGTCGGCCACGACTATTTACAGATGTAACTGAAATCGCATCAGTTTCTGCATACGGCTCCTTCGTCAGCTAGAGGTAAAAAGTTAAAAGACCCCTGGATGGTTAAGTCCAGTCAAATATGATTATGGGGTTGTGGAGCTCATCTCGCTTTTCAGGCTGAGGGAACCGGCGTTTGTCCACAGACAGCTTTCTGGGTCATGTGGCTGGTGTGACTTAACCACTTCTGGTGCAACGGAACAACGTGACCAAAGCCAGAGCACATGGAAACACCGTTTTCCTTCCTGCTGGAGCGGTACCTATTTATCTACTTGCACTGGTGTGCTTTCGAACTGCTAGGTTGGCAGGAGCTGGGACAGAGCAAAGAGATATCACCCTGTTGCGGGGATTCAAACCGCCAACATTCCAATCAGCAGTCCCAGAGGCTTAGTGGTTTGAACCACAGCGCCACCCGCGTCCCTTTACCTCAGCTAGAGGTATGCATCAACAAGCCTATTATCTGTGTCTCTCTTTGTTCTCTACCATGACTAGTGTGGCTAATATTTAAAGGCAAAGGCAAATTTTTAGGAATTTAAAGAGATGGAAGAGAAATTCATACCTCCAGAAATCTGACCTTGCAGACTTAAACACAGCTATGTCTCTTAATTTTATGTCTCTAATTAAGTAATGTGTTCTAAAATGCATATATTATGGGACAACAACATAGAAAATGCACTATATTAAAGGAAAATATTTGCATATTATGCAGAATTACCTGTACAAATAAAATGTGTGTATTAGAAATGAACACTAAAATGCTGGCAGATTTTCAGGAAGAAATTTGTTATATATATAAATCACAAACTGTTATGGAATACAGCAAACTAAAGTTGAGGATGGAAAAATGAGAAACTGAAGGAAACCAGCTTTGACAGATTCATGCATCCCTATAGATTACAAAATAATAATAATAATAATAATAATAATAATAATAATAATAATAATAATAATAATAATAATAATAACAACATGAAGCCATGTACATTTTGAGCTGCATTCAGCTCTTCTCTTCTGGGATAATATGAAAAGTAAGCAATAACAAAAGAAGAATAAAAAGGGAAACGACACATTACAAAAGTTTCTCCTCTCAAATTGTCCACATTAGAGATTTTCTAGCAGGCAATGAAAGCCCTCCAAACATCCAACCAGAGCAACATTATATATATATACAATTGCGTGGCGAGTTCTCACCTCCCCATCGGAAATAAAGACACAATACACCAATATTTTAGGTTAATGGGCGAAAATAGACCACAACTTTATTGATTACAGGAATTGAGCGGTATTGGCTTAGGCATTGGTCCTATCGACTAACCGGCTTCAGCCTGATTGCTTGAAGACCGGCAAGGGTTAACCACCAGTAGGGGGAGTCCTGCTGATGCACATCAACTAGGAGCTCCCCCGGGGTCACCGCTCGGGGGTGTGCCTTAGGCCCACACCTCCATAGGCGTGGACAGAGTGACGCCCCCCAGAATCCTTTACTGGACTACCCTTCGATATGGGGGAGGGTGATGGCGCTTCCCCCCCCCCCCCCGCATAACAATACCCTCACCAATGCCTAACTGCCAATGCCGAGGAAGTTGCGATGATTTGCTATGAGGTAGGCGAAAAACCAAATGGCCGGTGCCAATTTGCCAAGTGGAAAAAATTCCTACCAGGCCCCTTGACGGCGACCAACCGAAGTCCATAGCAATGTCAGAGAGCCAAACCTAAAGGGTGGGAGGGTGGGAAACCGGGGCAGCTGGAGCGAAGAAAGAGGGAAATCCTTGGTCGTGTCAGCCCTAAATAGCACGGGCCATGCCTTCCAGGCCAGCTGATTGGCTGGCAAAGGAGATAACGTGTCCAAGGATTCCCCCAGTCTCACGGGGGCTGTAAGCTAGCCCCAACGCACGTGGGGAGGGCGTGAAGCCCGCAACCCCACCTCCTCTCTAGCTTGGAAGTGGCTTTAACACGAACACCAGCCTTAAGATAAACAGAATGTGTTTGGTGAAATTTCCCAACTTTAAGTAGGAATGTTAAAATGCAGAACCGACAGCCAAAGTGGCTTTAAATAATTAACAGTGCAATGCTAAACATATTTACACAGAAGCAAGACCTAGTGCATTCAATCTGACTTCTTTCTGAGTAGACATGCAGAGAATTGTGTTGTAAATCACTTTTCTTTCTCAAACAAAAGAGAGAACTTTGCCTGGAAAATGGGTATTCATTCCCAATCGAGCTAATGATGTAGTTGAGAAAGGGTGTTCCATTAACAGCTTCCCGGCAGACCAATCTTTCTCTGTCTCTCTCTCTCACTTTCAATAACACAATTTTTTGTTGAATAATTCTTAGGACTGCTTAGAAGTAATTGTGGTGGATGAATGAACACACTAAATGGAAACTGCATCACTTGTGCGCAATGATTCAAGGTATCCTAGAATGGGTGCATCTTAAGAAGAGCTGCAGGGAAATGCTTCCGTGATAAGAGTGAATAGCAAAGGTAATAACATGATGAAATGCTGTACCTTGGAGGGGAATTATTCAATTTAAGCCTTTACATAGAATATTCCGGGTGCCCATCTGAATGACATAAGCTGTGCTGCCTTGTGTTATCAGGAGATAATGCGGTTGTGACAATTTGCTCAGTGGCAAGAATCCATTGCCTGGTTCCCACAGGCAAAATGGCGTGCCGAGATGATCTCCCAGTGTTTAGGAAAGCAACGTGTACAGAATTAACTTTGGCTCTTGGGTTTCTGCAGATGGGAGAGTAAACTGCAAGTGCTTGACAGAGCACTGTCTAGACCTGAGTTTTTACCGGCAGTGTTATTAGCTGACATTCAGGCATATTCCTGAAAATAATTGTTCTGCCATAAAAGCTAACTTCCCTTTTTTTAAAAAAAATCCCTCAATGGCTGCTTAAAATACCTAGAATTAAAAATGTAATAGCTGACCAGATTCTCCTTCTTCAGGTTGTCAGACTAATAACACTGCCAATAATAGCTCGGGTTTATATTTCAGAAATTGAAACCCTAACTTTACTACTCCAGGCACTTGCTCCCAAAGTTGTCCCTAACAATCCTATCCAAAATGAAGAAGAAGAAGAGTTTGGATTTGATATCCCACTTTATCACTACCCGAAGGAGTCTCAAAGCGGTTAACATTCTCCTTTCCCTTCCTCCTCCACAACAACACTCTGTGAGGTGAGTGGGGCTGAGAGACTTCAGAGAAGTGTGACTAGCCCAAGGTCACCCACCAGCTGCATGTGGAGGAGCAGGGAATCGAACTCAGTTCAGCAGATTACAAATCAACCGCTCTTAACCACTACACCACACTGGCTCCAGTGATGATCAGTGAGTTTGTATTCTCCATATACTGAAACCGAAAGGCAAGATACAGTGGTACCTCGGGTTACAGATGCTGCAGGTTACAGACGCTTCAGGTTATAGACTCCGCTAACCCAAAAATAGTACCTTGGATTAAGAACTTTGCTTCAGGATGAGAACAGAAATTGTGCTCTGGCGGTGTGGCGGCAGCAGGAGGTCCCATTAGCTAAAGTGGTGCTTCAGGTTAAGAAGAAGAAGAAGAAGAGTTTGGATTTGATATCCCGCCTTTCACTCCCTTTAAGGAGTCTCAAAGCGGCTAACATTCTCCTTTCCCTTCCTCCCCCACAACAAACACTCTGTGAGGTGAGTGGGGTTGAGAGACTTCAGAGAAGTGTGACTGGCCCAAGGTCACCCAGCAGCTCCATGCGGAGGAGCGGGCACGCGAACCCGGTTCCCCAGATTACGAGTCTATAGCTCTTAACCACTACACCACACTGGCTCCCAAGAACAGTTTCAGGTTAAGAACAGATCTCCGGAACGAATTAAGTTCTTAACCCAAGGTACCACTTTATACCCATTCTCACCCAGTTAAGTACAGTACATGTGCACCATTGATCAAATAATCAGTGATAGTGATGCTCAGCAATCTCAAGGAGGAAGGCGTAGGTCCATTGTCAAACAGCTACATAATGCTATGACAGATCATATAAATTAATTTGTGCAGCCCAGCCCTTAATGACTCAACATGTTATAAATATTTTTGCAATGCCGGATATAACATTGCTACATGGCCAGCCCAGCTGCCTAGACAACCACTTTAAATGCGTCACAAGGGAATGCTGTTCTATTGAGATATCGTTCTCAGATGCTCTTCAAGCTGTGGCTCATCCAGCACTTGTCCTATCTTGGGATATGCTGAAGCCTAATGGATTAATTTAAGACTGGGATAAAGTAGGATGACAAATGGAGCCAGTGAATCACAATCTTTCACTCATGGAGGCATGATCTTTGCTTGCCCTGAGTTTGGGAAGAGATGTGTGGAAGAACCGTTTTTTCCAACCCCTCCAACAAACATATCTCTCTAACATGCTTAGCATTTAACATAGTAGAGCATTGTGGAATTGTTAAAGGGCTTCTAGAAAGACTGGGGGCTCATTCATTCATTCATATTATTTAGCGTAGCTGAAACTATTCTTTAGCAAACACTTCTGTCAATTCTGAAAATTGGCTTTTTGTTTCAATGGGTTTGCCTGTTTCTTTGGATCGTCCTTTACTGTCACTTGGCCAAATCGATGTCATCTGATAGGCTGAACAGATTATGACCCTTGATTGGGTGAGAGCCCCCGTGTGACTAATTTAGGGAGGAGAAGCAGAGGGCAATATATAAGCCGTATTGGCTGTGGCTTTTGCACACACACACACACACACACACACACACACACACACACACACACTAGATTTGGAACTGCTTAGTTAAATGTTTCCACTTCCGCCTTTCTTTATAACACAGTTGGGATTTCAAATGACTGTTGTGAGCATATCTGACAGTTTTAAGAACATTCTAGATGGAATAATTCTAAGGAGTGTGCAATTCACTTGTTTTTCATATACAGTGGTGCCTCGCAAGACGAAAAGAATCCGTTCCACGAGTCTCTTCGTCTTGCGGTTTTTTCATCTTGCGAAGCAAGCCCATTAGCGGCTTAGCAGATTAGCGCTATTAGCGGCTTAGCGGGTTTAGTGGATCAGCTGATAAGCGGCTTAGCGGCTTAGCGGATCAGCTGATAAGCGGCTAAGCGGCTTAGCGGCTTAGCGGCTTAGTGGCTTAGCGGATCAGCTGTTATGCGGCTTAGCGGATCAGCTGATAAGCGGCTTAGCGATCAGCTGTTAAGCGGCTTAGCAATCAGCTGTTAAGCGGCTTAGCGGCTTAGCGGATCAGCTGTTAAGCGGCTTAGCGGCTTAGCGGATGAGCTGTTAAGCGGCTTAGCGGCTTAGCGGATCAGCTGATAAGCGGCTTAGCGGCTTGGGAAAAAGGGGGGGAAGGAAAAAAACCCTGCAGGAACTTGCAAGACATTTTCGCCTTGCGAAGCAAGCCCATAGGAAATTCGTTTTGCGAAGCATCTCCAAAACGGAAAACCCTTTCGTCTAGTGGGTTTTCCGTCTTGCGAGGCATTCGTCTTGCGGGGCACCACTGTATTGTGAATAAAGTATCATATACTTACTATCATCTATCTATCTATCTATCTATCTATCTATCTATCTATCTATCTATCATCTATCTATCTATCTATCTATCATCTATCTATCTATCTATCTATCTATCTATCTATCTATCTATCTATCTATCTATCTCTATATCATCTATCTATATCTATCTATCTATCTATCTATCTATCTATCTATCTATCTATCTCTATATCATCTATCTATCTATCTATCTATCTATCTATCTATCTATCTATCATCTATCTATCTAATCTATCATCTATCTATCTATCTATCTATCTATCTATCATATCTATCTATCTATCTATCTATCTATCTATCTATCTATCTATCAATCATCTATCTATCTATCTATCTTCTAGGGCTACTTGTGTGAAGTGGCTTTTGCACACTTCTGCCTTATCTGAGAGCTGGTTCTCCATGAAACTGGAGAACTGCAAGCACAGTTGTTCTTAGCAGGATAATGATGATTTATTCGATTTGTGTATCGCCTACACAGAAGCCTCTAGGCGACATACAAATAAGAAATATGATTTAAAATACACAAATACAATTACATCTCATATAAAAACATCAATGACCCACCCATCCATTACACAAAACAATAGATGGGAGGGGGGAATGCTTCCCCGTACTAGAAACAACAATAGCAACCACGATAAAACTGTCATTGAGAGGGAGATGTTAGCTGTAAACTCTAAAATCCTCCCCCCTGTGAAAACTGGAAATTACTAACACACACACACACACACACACACACATATACATATGGGGGTGGGGACTGTCTCTACATAACACTGAAAGGATTGTACAGAAGATACCGAGTAAATTTCCCTGGGGGAGAGTGTTGCATAGGCATAGGCATAGCCACCCCTTTTTCTTGTTGACACGTTTCACATTTGTGACAGAGGAGGCACTGTGAGAAGGGCTCTGTAGATGATCTTAAGGCCTGGGTAGTCAAGTAATACATACAATGAATTATGCATTTTATGGATTGTTTAATATATTTATAGTGTAACCTGCCCTGGGGTCATAAAATACAAATGGTGGAATTTAAGCATAATAATAATAATAATGATAATTAAAAAACAACAACAATTGATTTTCATTCAGGTAAGGTAAAGGGACCCCTGACCATTAGGTCCAGTCATGACCGACTCTGGGGTTGCGGTGCTCATCTCGCTTTATTGGCCGAGGGAACCAGCGTACAGCTTCCGGGTCATGTGGCCAGCATGACTAAGCCGTTTCTGGTGAACCAGAGTAGCACACAGAAACGCCATTTACCTTCCCGCCGGTGCAGTACCTATTTACTTGCACTTTGACGTGCTTTCGAATTGCTAGGTTGGCAGGAGCAGGGACCGAGCAACGGGAGCTCACCCTGTAGTGGGGATTTGAACTGCTGACCTTCTGATCGGCAAGTCCCACCCGCATTCTGCGGTTCAAATCATATAATGTTTTATAGGTTAAAGACAACACTTTGCATTGGGCCTGAAAACACACTGGCAGCCAGCGAAAACACCTGCCATAATATGTTCAAAATTCAGGGCCCCATGAGTAAACATGCTGCCATTTGGAGTGGCCTGGTGGACTTAATTCAGCTCATACATTGGACGTTGCCCATCCCTGCACTGTAGAATGCATTGACTCTCCATAGTGACTTTAGATATTATCTTATATCTAAATGGGAATCAATGCAGGAATCCAAAACCCACAGCCTCCCATGCCAAGATACACTGGCAAATTAAAATAGCTGAACGGAAATGGATGGACCTAAGAGTTATTGGTCTGCTTAATATGCTCATCTCTCTAATGACCTCAACAAATATAATGGATCTAGGATCTGATATGTTTTCGCCGCTTGTCTCTTTAGATTTAATAGTCAGTTGATCAGGAGAAGAATAGAGAGAATGCACGATGAAAGTCAATCAAAGCTAATCAAACAGCCTTTAAAAAATCTATTCAGTTGCTTCTTTTGAAACTTCCTAGCTGCTGCCGCTGCTGCCAAGGAAGCAGAACATAGCCAAGACATCATAAACACGGCTTTATTCACATCCATCTCATGAAGACCTAGCCAACTGCTCTTGCAACCAGGAGCTGAATGGGTGTTCTGCTTGAGCAGTAGGACTGCCAGCTCAGAATCATCACATACTTTGCGGGTCTGCTTAACATGTTATGAATTTTCTTCGTGGAAAGTGCTGCTGTGTAGCACCTGTCGAATGTATGAAGAAGTGCTTATCAGACACCAGGATGACACTGGCTACTATAATGGAAAAGGCTCTACACCATGCTCCCTGTGATCTAATCACAATAAACAGCATAATGTAGAACAAGGCTCCTCCAAATCATTTTATCATGGAGACTCAACACCAGGCCCTATGAGATAGTACTCCTTATCCAAACCATTTCAATATAGTCTGTGGTACAGAGCGGTCACTGAAATTTCCTTGGATGGTAGGCAGCCTGCACTGGGGGAAGTGAAACCCACATTCATGTCAGTGGTTTGGTCCTATCTTCCAGTGGTTATTATGCTCCTATAGCATAGCGCTGTGGTCTAAACCACTGAGCCTCTTGGGCTTTTGATTGTAAGGCTGGCAGTTCAAATCTGTGTGACGGGGTGAGCTCCCGTTGCTCTGTCCCAGCTCCTGCCAACCTACCAGTTCGAAAGCATACCAACGCAAGTAGATAAATAGGTACCACTGTGGCGGAAAGGTAAACGGTGTTTCCATGCACTCTGGCACTCATCACTGTGTCCCGTTGCACCGGAAGTGGTTTCGTCATGCTGGCCACATGACCCATAAAAGCTGTTTGCAGACAAATGCTGGATCCCTTGGCCTGAAAGCAGAGATGAGCACCACACCCCATAATCAAATTCAACTGGACTTAACTGCCCAGGGATCCTTTACCTCTACCTATTATGTTCCTATCTGCTCAACTGATTGGTTCCAGAACAACTTGGTACCCATGGCAATTCTGCTCTGAGATGAAGCTGAGCTCTATTTCCCCTCCGCCTCATGCTGGTTGACATCTACATTTAAATGCTGGGATGCTTGTTAGGAATTTGCAGGGAGATGGTATCAATCAATATGAGATCTCGTGCCAGCAGTGTTTTGAGTGTTGGCTCAGAAGCAAAGGCCTGTGTTTTGATTGCCTTGTGGTGGAGTTTATGTATAGTGCTTAATGTGGCTGGTTGGTTTATTGGCATTTAGTGTGGGCAGGTAAGAAGTTTAGATAATGGTCAGCAGTCTGGGGTGTGTTGGGTAGACCTTACTCTACTAACCCACCCCTATTGTTGACTGGCTGAGGAAGGGGATGCTTGGTGTGATGATCTTGGAGCCTGTCAGGTGCCACCTGATGATCATTGAGTACCAGGTTGGGGTGGGGCTGGGGCTGGCACCTGTCAGGTCCAACACCTATGAGAAAATGGTTTTGCCTCCCTTCACAATAGCTTGGATGAAGGAGGCACAAGATTTTGTTTGGCTTGGCACATCTTGTCTTTGTCGTATTTTCATAAATATGTCCTTTTACCATAGCCATGTGTAGAGTCTTTATCCTGGGTATGGGGCAAATCGAAGCTACCGAGCCGCAATTTTGATGGTTAAAAATGAATAAAGAAAAAGGGTGTATTATGTTCTGTTTCAAAGGGGACAAGTACTGGTGGCGGGAGGAACTTTGTGATAGCTGCCTGGAAAGACAGACCATATAGAAAAGTAAAAGAAAATGATCCAAGAAACTCATGTGTGACTTAGGGGTGGCATCAACAAGGCAGGTTGTGCCATCTTTTTTAAATGGTGGTTTAACCAAGCAGCTATCCTGAACTATTATATGTAACTGGAGTCTCGCCATTTGGGATTAGGATTGCAGCAAGCACAGTAATTTCTCAAATGAATATCTCTCTATATATATATATTTCAAAAAATCGATGGCATAAATAATGGGGGGACGTATTGGCTTCACATAAGCATATGTTACTGAGCACAAAAGCTTTAATCAGGAAATGATGGATAACCATATTTAAGCAGAGTATTAGCCTAATGACGTATGAAAGTGTAGTGTAGTTAAGTTATATTCAAATTTATTCTTTTAAAAGTCCTTGCTTTTTCAAGTCACGATCACTTCATCCTTGTCCCCATGGATTAGTTCTCACTGTTAAACTAGCATTTGGCTTGCTCCATTTGAGACTGCAGGTGGGAGATGACATATTTGAATCTGAGTCACCAAGTGAGGCTGAAGTGGTTCAGTCATATAACCATAGAACTAGGCATATAGGAGTTAGTAATCTGGTTTGGATGTCTTCCATTAGATGCATAGATTCTGAATCATTAGTCTTATCCGCAAGCACTGATATTTTCTGTTATATATGAAATAACCTTAGTTCTGAACTTTGAGTTAGCATTTTATCAAGATTCGCATGAGCTATTTAAGGGTATTAATAACACCCAGTTTACTATACAGTAGTACCTCGGGTTAAGAATTTAATTCATTCTGGAGGTCCGTTCTTAACCTGAAACTGTTCTTAACCTGAGGTTCTGCTTTAGCTAATGGGGCCTCCTACTGCCGCTGCCACACAATTTCTATTCTCATCCTGAAGCAAAGTTCTTAACCCGAGGTAATATTTCTGGGTTAGTGGAGTCTGTAACCTAAAGCATCTGTAATCTGAAGCATCTGTAACCCGTGGTACCACTGTAATGGTAAACCCTTATAGCTTGTTCCCAAACTGAAGATAATGCCAATTATAGAAATCAGAGTGTATTTTGTCTTGATCCAAGTGAAGTATGACCCATTTAAGAGTAGAAGTATCTACATAATTTGCATATCAAAACTGTGCTAAGTATTCTTCAGTTTAAACGCTGGGTAGAAACTAGCAATTTCATTGGGGTAGCACACTGTCCCCTATAACTAAGATTGTGTGAATTTTGCACAATTTATTTTTCTCTCTCTTTCAGGTCAGCTTGTTTCTTCTCTCTTCCTGGATTAGTCATATGGGTCAAAGAACATCCAGTGGACATGATGACATCACAGTACCATTAGGTAGTGAGAGGTTGGCTGCAGAACATTTTGCTTCAGATGACTCAAGGAAATGGTTCATAAAAGCTGTTCATAAAATACAATTCCATAAATGCTGTTCTTAAAATATGACCCCAAAGGTTTTCCTAACTGCTGATTTTTGAAAATATTAAATAGAACAGACATAACATTTTCTTCCAGTATGGTCTGTAAGACAGGAGTGTGACCCCCTAATGATGATGAACTACCATAATCCCTGACCATTAGCTGGTGTTTATGGTAAGGTAAAGGTAAAGGGACCCCTGTCCATTAGGTCCAGTCATGACCGACTCTGGGGTTGTGGGGCTCATCTCGCTTTACTGGCCGAGGGAGCCAGCGTACAGCTTCTGGGTCATGTGGCCAGCATGACTAAGCCGCTTCTGGCAAACCAGAGCAGCGCACGGAAACACCATTTACCTTCCCGCCAGAGTGGTACCTATTTATCTACTTGCACTTTGACATGCTTTCGAACTGCTAGGTTGGCAGGAGCAAGGACCGAGCAACGGGAGCTCACCCTGTCGCGGGGATTCAAACCGCCGACCTTCTGATTGGCAAGTCCCAGGCTCTGTGGTTTAACCCACAGCGCCACCCGCGTCTTGGCGTTTCTGGTAGGAGGAGTCTAATAACTTCTGAAGAGCCACCTGTTTTCTACCCTGATCTAAGAGAAATACGTGTCAAGGCCCAAAGCCAGCCCCCCATAAGAAATAAATTCACACTGACACAGAATATTGGTTTAGGGTTAATGGGCAAAATTTAGGCCACAACTTTATTGATTACAGCAAATGTGAGTGGTATTGGCTTAGGCATTGGCAATAGACAATATCTGACTCCTGCCCACCTTTCAGGGAGTCATGAAAGGGTAAACCACTCAAAGAGGAAGCCACATCGGGGGAACCCGCCTGCAGCTCTCCTCGGTGTTCCCAGAGGCCTGGCATGGCCCTAGCCCCTCAAGCAGACTTTGGACAGGATCCAGGCCCCAGATTTCTTTAACAGAATACCCTTGGATGTGGAGGGGCAGGCGATGGCCAACCTCCCCTTCCCCAAAATGCCTAAGTGCCAAACCTTACCAAGTTGTGACAATTGCTAAGAGGTAGGCGAAAACCCAGTGGCCAATGCCTGTGATGGCCTGGGAATTGGATTCAGAGGCTGAACCTGAGGAATCCCAGCCTGCACAGGATTCCCCGCCTCCAGAACCAGCTGAGCCGGGGCTGGAGCATGAGCCTGAAGGGCCCTCACCTGTGCTGGATCCTCAGGTGCAGGCACAAGCCAGGTCTGCTCTGGCTCCTGAGGGGATGGAGGACCCGTTGCCTGCAGGTGCTCCACCCTCAGCCCCGTCAGAGGAAGCTGAGGTTGCCTCTGGGTCTGGTAACCCTCCAGCCTCTCCTGAGCTGCAGAGGCTCAGGGCAGAGAGGCGGAGGGAACTAAGTTCCCGCAGGAGGAGTGCTCACCTCCAGCCCAGGAGAGGCGAGTCACCTGTGGACCGGGGCTGCCCTATGCCTCGGGGCAGATAAAAGCCAGCCAGCCCCAGTCCCAAGTTGCGGGAGCAACATTGTTGGTAACCTGTTCCTGCTTGCACCCTGCCCTGCTCTTCTGCTGGAGCTCCTGACCTCACCCGACTCCCTGCCTTGGACCCAGCTTCAGATTTGATGGACAGCCTCCATACTGCACCCTCAACCTCAGACTGGACTCAGACCTCGCCTCTTGGTTAGCCCCCGGGACCAGCACATGCCAATCTGCCAAATGGAAAAATTCCTACCCATCCCCCATCCCATGACAGGCGACCAACCAAAGTCCAAAGTAAGGCCAGAGGAGACCTAAAATAAAAGGGTGGGTGGGCGGGTGTTTGCAGCGCAAAGCAGATGAACGGCACACGACACGCTGCCGCTTATATACTTCCCCATGATCACCCCACTCAAAGTGATTGGCCAAGGAGGCCTGGGGTGATCGTGGTGCCACCGCGGCATGGAAAGCCTCATTCTACCCACGCTGGGGTGGAGCGTGGAGCTGTGTTGAGGGCCTGCCCGCAACCTGGACCATCTTTTAAGATGATCCAACTTGCAATGCAAGTTCCTATTTCATTGGTGTTTGGCAAGACCAAAAACAATGTTTTCCACAGCCCTATTCATTGCTGGAAGTGCTCTGTGCCCTGTTCAGATTTTGTCCACCTGCAGCACAGATATCAAATGGCACAAAGACCCAGGTTTTAGGGGCTGCATCTCACAGGGTTATAACTTGCCTTTGAACCCTATAATGGCAGCTTTATTTAACAGAATACAGTACAGTGGTACCTCAGATTACATACGCTTCAGGTTACATACGCTTCAGGTTACAGACTCCGCTAACCCAAAAAATAGTGCTTCAGGTTAAGAACTTTGCTTCAGGATGAGAACAGAAATCATGCTCTGGCAGCTAAAGTGGTGCTTCAGGTTAAGAACAGTTTCAGGTTAAGAAGAGACCTCTGGAACGAATTAAGTACTTAAACCGAGGTACCACTGTAGTCTTTGTTTTTTTAAAACCTGTTATAATAAATTTATTACTGGTTTTAAATACAGTTTGGACCTGTGACTAACTCCTAACTCCTCCTGTCAGAAGAAAGCAGCAAATGGCATCAATGGAAACAGAAAATATAAGTGATTTAATTGATCCAAGATATGAATCTGTTTGATCTACCAAATTGATGCCATTTATTAGCTACTGGAACACACAATGCCATCATATAAGAATAGAATAGAATTTATTTTTGTAATGACCCTGTTTTCATATTGACTTATGATACCAAAATAGATGATTAATAATAATTTTGCATAAATATGTTAATTGATTATTTTGCATAAATATGTAACGTGGTGAAATCGACTAACTAGCATAACTTGGATTGTATCAAGTTATGTCACATGAACCCTCAGATACGTAAACTTCAAGGGAATGAAATTGGCTTAAATCCAGATCCCCCTTCTTAAACAAAATATCTGTGGATCAGGGTGCTCATTACCATTTTTAAGTGGAGGGATTTTAATTGAATTTAATGTTTCTTTCTATGAAAAGATTAATAGAGTGCTCGGCTAATTGACTAGCTGGCTCAGTTTACTGTTTACAACAAGTAGCATGATTATCATGAAGTGCACACTGGAAAGGAAAACAAAGAACTTTGATTTGCCTGGAACTAGGATGCTATTTTTAGTACCATTGTAATTAAAAGACTAAGGATCCCCCCTCCCCCCGGTATTTGTAACGGTTAGATTTTCATTGGTTCGCTAGGACTCAGGTAATGAAAGGACGACAGAAGAAGCCATATTACTAAGGCAGTAATGAGACTGCTCTGAAATTGCCGGTGTGGGGGGCATAACGGGTTTTTTAGCTCCAGAATTCCCAAACTGTGTGCACTGCAGCAAGGAATAAATAAATGAAATAACGAAAGGTTCCTGTGAGCCTAGAATTGCCATATGTCCTCTTTTTCCAGGACATGTCCTCTTTTTCATGGGTAGAGTTGTCATAGTGGCCCATAGTTAAAAGTAGAAGCTGGCAAATGTGTCCTCTTTTTTGCTCTTCAAAATATGGCAACCCTAGTTGGCCGCCCTTCCCTGTAGCCTCTTACAGTGTGTAAATGATCTTGCCATGAAATTGGCTTAAATGTATAATTGGGTATGATTGGATCATTCAATCATTTTTGATGCAGAGATGCAGCTGTAATAACCACTCTCAAAGGAGTCAATCATATTGATTGATTATGAAACTGCAAGATATATATCAACAGTTACTTGCACACTGTTCTTCATGAGGTGAACAGACCTCAGTACAATGATCTGTTAAGTGATTGGTTCATCATATCATTCAGCTTATTTTATGACGTCACATATTCTGTTCCCTTTCCTTAATTTCTAATTACTCTTTAACATATTGTACAGTATTTCTAATTTTCAACTTCTCAGGGTTACTCTATAATAGTTCCTGTACCTTAGTGTTGTCACCTATTTCTCCTGCTTCATATTTTCTTCGTTATTAACTATATCAACTTTTTTATTAGCTTGGGCAGCTCTTCCTAAATGTACCAAATATTAACCTGCGTCCAAGTAAGTCCTATTCAGAATAGGCCAATTGAAATCAATGGACCTTAATTAGTCATGCCCATAAGTCGATTCTGAGTATGGCCAACGTTGGATACAACCCATCACTGTTGATATATGAAACCTGTTTCTTTTTGTGTCCCTATAATTGTTGTTATTTATCTGCCAATTTTTTTTTGGATTAATTTATTGCACAAAATTCATACTTTGCTTGATTGTTTAAAACACACACACCCTCAAAGCAGTTTACTAATGTCAAAATGGAATTCTTTAAACAAATTCTTAACAAAATTTAGTAAACGTATCAAAGGGTTTCATATTCAGCTGAAACATTTCATTTTTAAATCCAACAGTGAATTGATCCAGATTTAAAGCAGGCCAATTGAAATCAATAGGTCATCTCTAATTAAGTCTGGGTTCCACCCAGTCACCTTTGTAGGTGCCAAGTCAGGTTAGCAGTACACAATATGATTGTTGCTGGACACTTTGTGTTTATGCTGGTGCTTTTTAAAACAAGCATTAAGTGTGACAGTAAAACACATGCGATTACACACATGGACAAAATCCTCCTAATCCCATTCAGTATGGGTCATGTTAAAAATGAATTAGTTTCAAGAACATGCAAAAGATATACAAGTCCCTTTACACTTACATCTGAGCAGGCATATATAGCAGTACACTGTTTTCTGATATGTAGGGTTGCCTTATTTCAAAAAGTAAAAACCAGGACATCCCGTTATTGTTACTCTTTTTTGATTGACTTGCCAGAGATCCAGGACAAACCACCACCTTCCCACCACACGTCACTTCCGCCTTTGAAATCCCGGTAATGTCCAGGATTATCCCAGACGTATAGCAGTCCTCATTTTACTGCTGTTCCAATGTGTTTTATTGTCAGATAGTTCATTTCCCCATTGTTTTAATAGTGGGTGCTCCTCTGAGGGCTTCAGCTGGAGGAGGGGCTATTGGATGCTTGAAATATATAAATAAGCTAGCCCTAAGATAACGTGGTGCCTGCCAACCTAGCAGTTCGAAAGCACTCCCGGGTGCAAGTAGATAAATAGGGACCGCTTACTAGCGGGAAGGTAAACGGCGTTCCGTGTGCTGCGCTGGCTCGCCAGAGCAGCGATGTCACGCTGGCCACGTGACTCGGAAGTGTCTTCGGACAGCGCTGGCCCCCGGCCTCTTGAGTGAGATGGGCGCACAACCCCAGAGTCTGTCAAGACTGGCCTGTATGGGCAGGGGTACCTTTACCTTTACCTTTAAGATAACGTGGTAAGTGGCCACCTACATATTAACATAGGGACACAGGTGGTGCTGTGGGTTAAACCACAGAGCCTAGGGCTTGCCAATCAGAAGGTCGGCAGTTTGAATCCCCGCAACGGGGTGAGCTCCCATTGCTCGGTCCCTGCTCCTGCCAACCTAGCGGTTCAAAAGCACGTCAAAGTGCAAGTAGATAAATAGGTACCACTCCGGCGGGAAGGTAAACGGCGTTTCCGTGTGCTGCTCTGGTTCGCCAGAAGCGGCTTAGTCATGCCGGCCACATGACCCAGAAGCTGTACGCTGGCTCCCTCGGCCAATAAAGCGAGATGAGCGCCGCAACCCCAGAGTCGGCCATGACTGGACCAAATGGTCAGGGGTCCCTTTACCTTTACATATTAACATGCTATCAGAATATTTTATGAAATCAGGCTCACAAGATGGCACCTGCCAGCCAGTTTGTCTTTGCCCCACATTAGAATGGAGTGCTGATTACATGCACTAACAAACAATTCAACCTAGTGTTTAATGAATGACCAGGTCTTCTGGGATTGTAGCAGCATCAGAGCTAGCACATTGTAAACCACAGCCCATGATCCCAATATTTTTATTGATTTTCATGTAAATACAAGAACAACATATAACTACAGAAGCTTGTCCAGTGGTACATTCTTATTAAGTTTCATATGCAGTACACAGTATACAAGCAATACGTTTGTTTAAGTAATGTCAGTTCAAGTATCCTTTCCGCAGAGATTCGTGTGTTGTGGGTGGAATAAAAGTATATTCTGTCTCATTTATAAAGGAAACGAAGAGAAGCCAAGTCTTGCTAAAAGTGTCTATCTTTGAAGTGCCTTTAATTATCCTTCTATAGCTAGTAAGGGGACGTGGGTGGCGTTGTGGTCTAAACTGCTGAATCTCTTGGGCTTGCTGATCAGAAGGTTGGTGGTAAGAATCGCTGTGATGGGCTGAGCTCCTGTTGCTCGGTCTCAGCTCCTGCCAACCTAGTAGTTCAAAAGCATGCCAAAAAGTGCAAGTAGATAAATAGGTACCACTGTGGCGGGAAGGTAAACGGCATTTCCATGTGCTGCTCTGGCTTTGGTGTTCCATTGCACCAGAAGTGGCTTAGTCATGCTGGTCACATGACCCAGAAAAACTGTCTGCAGACGAACGGCGGCTCTCTCAGCCTGTAAAGCAAGATGAGCGCCGCAACCCCAGAGTCATCTGCGACTGGACTTAACTGTCAGGGGTTCTTTACCTTTGCCTTTTAAGGTGATCTGATAGAGCCACATTCCAAATATTATTTACCCGGGTTTCAATGGCCCATGATCCCAATATTGTTGTACCTGTGGCACCATTATTTCTGCATATAGTGAACGAGCTACTGAATTTCACACCTGGAGTGCGTAATATAATCCTCAGTGATTTTTCCCCCCAAATAAAAAGTATGCCTAAATCCTTATCATTTGCATATATAAATTTACAAAATGCTTTCAAGATACAAGGCTCTGTATAAATGTAAGGTATTATTAACGGCTTGTAACAGCAAAATAATAATCCCAGTAATAGAAAACAGGATGCTTGCAGAGCATTAGGAGAGCTCCCAGATCAGGAGCTGAGCACATCACATGAATGACTCGGGCATATTTATGAATCTGGATGAGGGCAAAGTCTGGGGAATGATAAACAAAACTTATTAAAGCCCTAAGCACTTTTCATGATATTAAAGTATTTTAAGAATTAGAATTCTGAAAGAAGAAACCAGCTTAAAGCAACAGCCTGCTATCAGCAAACATTCAAAGGATCTGGAAGTAATTCCTTCATATTTGCCAATCTCCCACAAACATCATATGTATTTATTCTCTGAGGGCTGATTCTTATGTAGCTAAAATAGCACCATCCATGCTCACTAAGAAGGTTGGGGCAGGGTTTCCAACTGGGTTCTCTGGTCACAGTGTACTGTATGTGGGCTGAGTCCTCTTCTGCACTCACGACAGGGGGAAGAAAGTTTGCATAAAATTTACATAAACTTTATGTCGTATGCAAATGTTTGCCCTGTGTTGCAGGTGGAGGGGGTGGAGTGCCCCAAAATAACTCAGGGGGTCAAACTCAAGTCATAAGATACCTGACATATAAAATGCCAACAGGGGAAGCATTTCTCATACAAGACAAGCCTTGCCTTGCTTAATTTCTGCCCATCACACAGCTGTGAAAGGCACATGAGCCCTGCCCTTCCAGAGTGCCAACCCTAACCCATGCAAAGAATTTGAGTTTCATGAGTTGTGAAGCAGGTATGCTACAGAAGATCTTTCACCTGCTTAGGCTGGCAGTACTATATTCAGTGCAAGACGTAGGCGTCATATGGGGGCGTCAAAAGTGATTTAACAGTTCTGTTCAGATGCTCATACTTGGCTGAATTCAAGATTCAAATAGTTAAAAAGCAAACGGTGTATTCATTGTCTTTTGGGGGCAGGTAGGTGGTGAAGCAGAAGGCCCTTTTGTGAATCAATGTAGCCCTGTCTTCAATCCAAATGTTACTGTGGAAAACTCCTCCATTTTTCTTAAACACACTTCCTCTCCTTCCATCACTGCATTCTTTTCCATATCCAGATTTATTTCTTATGCCCATTCTTTTGGTTCTCAACTGGATTATTTCAGGGGAAAGCAAGTGAGAGGGGACTGCCCTGGAGGCTGAAGGGCAAAATGCTGGAGTGGAACTGGAAACTTCCCAACCCAGTGTTTTTACTTCAGTCTCCAAGGCAGCCCCCCCCCCCATCCTCCTGAGATGATCTATCTAGTCTCCATTCCAGTTCAAATGAAAATAAACAATAAATACCTCCTCCAATCCAGAATGTCCACTCCCCACTTCTGTCTGTCAGCACTCCAGTCTCCCTTGGTCAATTTGTGTCCTCACCTTCTCAGGCTCACAACGAAGAAGAAGAAGAAGAAGAAGAAGAAGAAGAAGAAGAAGAAGAAGAAGAAGAAGAAGAAGAAGAAGAGTAGTAGTAGTAGTAGTAGTAGTAGTAGTAGTTTGGATTTGATATCCCACCTTTCACCTCCCTTAATGAGTCTCAAAGCGGCTAACATTCTCCTTTCCCTTCCTCCCCCACAACAAACACTCTGTGAGGTGAGTGAGGCTGAGAGACTTCAGAGAAGTGTGACTAGCCCAAGGTCACCCAACAGCTGCATGTGGAGGAGCAGGGAAGTGAACCCGGTTCACCAGATTACGAGTCCACTGCTCTTAACCACTACACCACGCTGGCTCAGGAACAAAATGCCATCTAGGAGTTGCTGTATGTAGGCAGCAGAGCTCAGCTCCTGTTGCTCTCCTTCAGGTGCTCCATTCACAACCACATGCAACACATTAGTTCCAAGAAGTAGATGGAAAGTCAAGAGTTGGGGCTAAAAGCGCATCCCTGCTCCGCAATCATCACACAATTGGCCTACAGACAAGTAACACACCAAGAGAGCTAAAGAAACAGCATCCAGTGCCCTCACTCTTTTCCCTTATGGAACTCTGTGAAATGATTTGAACCCTGCCTGAAGGGAAACAGTAGCAGGGTCATATGTATTACTGGGTAATTGAATTGGGGAGGGAGGTTGCATTGGCAACTTGAACAAATCATTAATTTGACCCTAGCTAAGAATCATTTATTGATGTTGCTCCATAATCATTATCTCTAGAGTCTGATTTATCCATAGCACAGCTAATGTTCAAGGCTTAGGTATATTACTATATTTCCTTATCTTATTAACACAGCACTGTTAGAGATGATATTGTTAGGCCAGTTGCACAGAAGGAAAATGGAAGATGAGTAATAGTCACTTGTTCCATCTCCCTTTTCTATCCTGATACTGTAGACCTACATAAGTCTATGCAGTTACATCTGCCCATTGCATTGTATCATCCAAATGGAGTTTCCCAGTCAGGGAATTAATTCCCTATCAAATAGTCCATTTACCATGAGTTGAGTGGGCACAGTTCATGCTAATGTCTTCTGTAATGTGTCATTCAAAAATGAATTCTTGCTATTGATTTATATTGTTATGTCTTTTCTTCACCAAGTATTTCATTAATTCTGTTGGAACCTAGGCTTGCCATATTTCAGAAAGTGAAAATCCGGACAAAAAAGTTCCCCCCTCAATTATTATTTTTTTGGGGGGGAGCTTTTTTTTTTTGCTCTTTTTTGGCTACTTTTAAGGAAATCGGCAAAAGAAGAGTGGAAGTTGTCTTGTGGAAAACAAGGAGGTTCTGAAATAAGGGACATTTTTTGTACCAATAATTTACACTCCAGAAAGTGTGGGACACCTTGACGTGTTTGCGAGCTTATGTTCGGGTTTCCCTGGATGTTCAGAACAGACATAACTAATTCCACCAGACACCATTTTAGGGATTGAAATCCCAGCGATGTCCAGGATTTTCTGGACGTATGGCAGCCCTACAGGAACCATCACTGATTTACGTGCTTCACCAGTATTATACTGGACAACTATATTTCAATTACTAGAGAGCATGACATCAGCTCTGTCTTGAATAAACTGTTCATCTCTTCTTTAGAGAGAGGAGGACCTGATACTTGGGGTGTGTGTGCCTGTACCTAAAAGTGTCAGTTCTCAAAGTGGTTTAACCACCATCTGTCTTCACAGGCAACTCTGGAAATTGTAGCTCTTTGGGGGAATATAGGGATATCCTAACAACTCTAAAAACCTTTATTTTACCACAGTCCCTAAGATTCTTCTGGGGAAACCATGACTGTTTAAATGATATGATATTGCTTTAAATGATATGATTTAAATCAGTGTTTCCCAACCTTGGGCCTCCAGCTGTTTTTGAACTACAATTCCCATCATCCCTGACCACTGGTCTTGCTAGCTAGGGATGATGGGAGTTGTAGTCCAAAAACAGCTGGAGGCCCAAGGTTGGGAAACACTGATTTAAATGATATGATTTAAATGATGTGATATTGCTTTAAATGTGTAGTATACCTAGGACCTGAATTAGGAAGTAGAAGTAGATGCGACACCATTGATGAAATTAAAATTGCATGGATGGCTTGCAGAATGAGAATCTGTAGACACAGAGAACTGGATCTGGGGGACTTCTTTGCCTCCACCTGCTGTCCTGATCAGGATCGTATCCTCTGCACCCTCTATTTATACTAGAGGGAAATCTTTATTTGGAGTGTATGGGATAATTCCTCAATGTAAATAGCTGGTAAAGGAAACCTGATCTGAATCAGGATCACACTGATCAGGAGCAGGGGCAAAGAGGTCATGCCCCCTGCCACTCCCATTCCAGAGAGGACCAGATTGCAATCCCCCGTCCTTCAACCCTGCATCTAAAATATAATTTTTAAAAAAGCAATTCACACAATTGCTAATTGTATGAATGATGCGTAATCCAGTTCAGCCTTTAGCCAAAACAGCTGCAGGGATTTTAATGGAAGTCAAAAGAAATCCAATGAAATTAGCCAACCACCTCTGGGGGTTCTGGGCATCTTCGTGCGATGCTGACTTTCAGCTGCACTCAGCTTCAGAGTGAATTTGGAAGGTCCTCCTCAGGTTAAACACCCGTATGAATTTTGAGGAGAGTTAAAAGAGACTTGATAGGATTAGCAAAATTTCTTAAGGGATTTCCACACATATTTAATAAAGCCTCTCATTCACTCTTACCTTCTACAAGTCAAATGTTTAGGGACACCCCTGGTGAGAGCATGCATCGCCTGAATATATGAGATGCGAGCCATTGATATTCCTCCGTTGCCTTCCTGCATATTGCCTTAAAGGTTTCACTTTAGATACATTTCCACTGAATTCCTCTCATTCTCGCTGTCTCAGCTGCCACTCTGACATTTGACACTTAGTTCATTTGTCGGATACTATAGGTGAATTGATATTTGGAGCCAGGTCTCATTTCCCCTTCACAGATTAGCTGTCCAGGATGCTGAAAGAATTGTGAAATGCCATTTGTATCTAGCTTGGAGGGAAACCATTGCTGATACATGAAATCCGAACTTTCTTAAAGTTCACTCAGTAAGAGGCACTTGTCACAAGGAATAAATGATGACATTAAAAAGGCCTTTAATTTCAATTGGCATTTCTGAGTTTTGCACTGCAGGTGGCTGTTTGGCTGAAAAGCAATGTTCCCCACGACTTTGTGAACTCAGTGCAAGGGACTTGGAGCCTGAGAGCCCACACAATTATACGTTGCTTTAAAAGAAGGTCTGTTTCTACAGCATTAAATATTCAAAATTGCATGTTGAGGGAGCAATCCTAGGCACAAGAAACTGGTGCAAAGCAAGATGGCGTAAAGGTAAGCCCCATAAAGCTACACCACTTCATTTTCATTTCATTTCACATTTCACTTTTAATTTTAATATTTTAATAGTTATACATAAGGCAGTTTACAGTGAAGCGTGTTCTCCCTAACAGAGAGCACGTGTTGCGGTTGAGGGAACAAGCCACCTTCACATTACTGTGCAGATTTGGTGAGGAACCCAAGCCTTTAAGTGGTTAAAATTGGGTTGCTGGGGAGTTTTGATTGTAGCCAATTTGGAGGAGGAATCAGAGTCTTTAAATACAGGGGCCAGACGTTGGACGTCCTCTTGGCCGTTTTGCATCGGATCACCCGCCCTCCCTCCCTTTAATAGGGTGGTTTTTTCTTGATCGCTTGACCTTGCTATGCCTGTCATGGGGTCGTCCACCTTGGAGTGGGGGCCTGGTAGGAATTTTGCCATCTGGCTGATTGGCTGGTGCCATTTGGTTTTTGCCTACTGCGTAGCAAATCGTCACAACTTGTAAGGTTGGCGGTTAGGCATTGGTTAAATTGGTGCTTGGAGGGGTAAGTGCCTACCCCTCCAAATGATGCGGAAAGGGAATTCCGTTAAAGGAATCCAGGGGCTTGCCATTCTTTTCGTCCTTGTCCTTGGCATCGGACTTGGGCCGTGCAAGCCCCACAGGAACATGAGGGTGAGAAGTGAGGGACTGTTGCCCAGCTTCATTTTCTCACCCAATACTTGTTTCCCACGCTGGCTTCCGCTGGTGTCCGGAAGGGCCAGCTCTGTCCTTGAGGGCAAGGACAGATAGTCATAACCAATGCCTAAGCAACCACTCACATTTTTTGTATTTTGAATAAAGTTGTGGCCAAAATTATGCCAAAAACCTTAAACAAAAATTGGAGTGTGAAGTGTGAATTTTTTGGGGGGTGGCATTGTGGGACTCAACACGCAACAAAATATACAACAATATTCCTAAGATTCAGATGCTGAACCTGAGGAATCTCAGCCTGCACAGGAGTCCCCGCCTCCAGGGCCGGCTGAGCTGGGGCAGGGGCTTGAATCTGAAGGGCCCTCACCTGTGCCGGAACAGACACCAGCTGAATCCGCTCTGGCTCCGGAGGTGATCGAGGACCCATTGCCTGCAGGTGCTCCTCTCCCAGCCCTGTCAGGGGAAGGTGAGGTTGCCTCTGGGTCCAGTAACCCTCCAGCCTCTCCTGAGCTGCAGAGGCTCAGGGCAGAGAGGCGAAGGGAATTAGGTTCTCGCTGGAGGAGTGCTCACCTCCAGGCCAGGAGAGGTGAGTCACCTGTGGACCAGGACTGCCCTATGCCTCGGGGCAGATAAAAGCCAGCTAGCCCAGTCCCAGGTTGCGGGAGCAACATTGTTGGTAACCTGTTCCTGCCGGCACCCTGACCACGCCCGACTCCTCGCTTTGGACCTTGCTTCGCCCCTGACAGACAGCCTCCTTACCCTCAACCTAGGACCGGACTTAGACCACGCCGCACGGTAACCCCCCCCCCCCCAGGACCAGCACACCTGGCCTTCCAACATGGAGGCTACTGCCAGTAACTGAGAGGGGCAAGGCGGAAGGGAGGTTGGTATTGTCGCACCACACTGATTGCTCCTCCACCTTACATTTACCATTCTCCCCCTTGGTTACCGACAGCACCTTGGGAAGCCAGGTAGACAATAGCACCCCACCCCACCGACCACTACTGTTGAAACCTCCCCAGGCTTCTCTGTGTGCAGAGTCAGCTTGAGGAGGGAGTGCTCTGTGTTTTATTTTTTATATATAATTTTTATTAGTTTTTTAACATATCATTTTCAATAGTAATTAAACATACTTTTACATCTTATTCAATTTTTTCGACTTCCATCAGTCCTGTCTGAAAATTTTCCAATCTAATCTCTTAGTATGCATTTCTTATTTTCCCTATTACATTTCAAACTCATAACCAATATCTCTATCTTTTTCTACTTTGTAACACTTTGTATATTTCTCCTTACAAAACTTATTGTAGTCCTACTAGCGTAATTTGTTGATTACAGTTGCTCTTCAAATAATTCATATACTTCTTCCAATCTTCTGTAAATCTCTGGTCCCGCAGGTTTTGAATCTTTCCTGTCATTTTGTCCAATTCTGCATAGTCCATTAATTTCATCTGTCATTCTTCTTTCATCAGAATTTCTTCTTGCTTCTATTTCTGGGCTAACAATACTCTTGCCACTGTTGCATATAAGAACAGTTTGACATCTTGTCTATTAATGTCTTGGCTTATATTACCAAGTAAAAATGCTTCTGTTTTCTTCATCTCATTATATATCAATTCCCAGAAGTTCTTTACTTTCTTACATTCCCACCAGATGTGATGAAATGTCCCTTCCTTTTCTTTACATTTCCAACATTTATCATTTGTCTTATACATTTTAGCTAATTTCACTGGTGTAATATACTATCTATACATCATTTTTATCATATTCTCTTTCAAAGCATTACAGGCTGTAAATTTTTATCATTTGAGTGCTCTGTGTTTAAACAAACTTTACACAAGAAGAATATAGCATGTATCTCAGTTTCCGTGTTTGGTTTGAGATGTGCATTTTCCCTCCCCAATTAAATTTCACCATTATTTTGAACATTCTTTTAAATCCCCTTGAATCCCCCCAGAGATGGTTCCTTGTGCTGAAGCTTTGAATTTTCCTTTAGGCAAAACTTTTAGGCCTACTATGGTGCTGTCATTTCTGTTGCACTCCAGCTTTTGCTCAATAGTTGGCTGTTGGCATGCTGTTTCCATAGGATCTCACGTTTGCACCAGGCAGAGCATCCCGTGGAAAAGTTTGTTTGGCGACGAGCGTCAGGAAGTGGTTTTATTGCGAGCTGTCTCAAAATATTGTGCTGAAAGTCACTGAGAGTAACAAATGCAAACTCCAGATGGCAGATTCAGATCAGTGGCTAAGTGGAGCAATTGCTGAAGGAAGTCTTTGAAACGAAGAGTTGCTGTGTGTTGAGAAAGACACAGATGTTCCAAGAAAACAGTCATTACCTTGATCTTATATTAGTTCCACTTGATTTGCTACCCTCTACCTCCACAACCAGACCAGAAAAAGGTACCAAAAGGCTCAGAGAGTAGTAATAGACCGTTGCCATGTGACCAGGCAAAGCAGAGGTTGCCTGGCACTTCTATGACATAGCAGATTTCTGCGTTGGCATGGAATTGTACTAAGTGACTTTTGAGGACCTTTCCAGCTCTGTGATTCTAGCTCACAGGTCAGAAAACCTTTTCCACAGGGTGCCAGTCCACTGTCCCTCAGACCTTGTGGGGGGCCGGACTATATTTGGGGGGAAAATCCCCCTTGACACTCCCTTCCCTTCTCCACAGCACCAGATGAGCCCCGGTGGCTGCTTACCTATGCCTTGCGAGCGGTAGGGTCTGGCAGCGGCGGCAGCAGCGGCCGAAGGACAATGAGTGCATAGCTGTCAACTTACAGATTTGAAAATAAGGGACCAGCAGCCTCGAAAATAAGGGATCAGCAGCCAAAATAAGGAATTTTCCAAGCACAGGTATGTTCAACTTCTGAGCCCCTCCAAGCCAGAACAAAGCCTCAAGCTGTGGTTTCCACAGCGCAGCAACCCGGCAAAGGGGATGCAGCGAGGAAAACCACCGTCACCTCTCCACTGGGAAGCGCTGAGCAAAGCCAAGTCCCCAGGCAACGCGGCCAATTTGATCAGCACAAGGCATGAAAGCTCCACCCCCCAGTCATTCTTAGACTCCTTATTGGGTCAGTAACGCAGCCAAGCAACACAGTTGGAGCTTCCCTCCTCCCTGGCTAGCATGGAGGGAGGGAGGGAGAGGAGCTGCTTCCTTTAAAACCCGGGAAATTTAAGGGACATCATCAATAAGGGGACAGCAGCGGGACACAGTGCTGGGATAAGGGATTTTCTGTTGGGAAACTGCCAGGGAGATATAGTCCATCATGGCCCCAAGCCGGCTGCCGGACTTCCATCGATCTCCCGTAGCCAGGCAGATCCAGCAGTTAGCGACACGAAGCCTCATAAATAGATTGCCACATTCCAGGCTTGTGCACACTGTTCTTTATCAGCAGAAACCACAGCCAGAAAGCTTGCACCGCAGAAGAGAGCATAATTTACAGACTTTATTCAGCGTTGAACAGAACAAAGGAAAAACATGACCGTTCTGAGTCAGTGACTCCGACCGACTGAAATCGAAAGGAAACAGCAAGCATAAACATCCTGTAACAGGAAATACGCAGACTCTGTGACTCACAAGCCTGCTCTCTCTTAAGGTGGAACGGAAATATCCTAACATCCTCCCCCTTTCCGTGTAACCTGTAGTACCTGTGGTTCACTCAATTGCAACCTTTGTACATAAACCTTATGTTGTTCTCTGTTAACAACCTTAGACAACAGATCAGCAGGAATTTCATTTCCTGGCATGTAGGACACCCGAATCAGTCCTTTCTGAATACACTCTCTTGCACGATGTAGCTTAATCTGCAAGTACTTGGTTCTTTGCTTGCAACTCTCGGAGTTCAGCAAAGCCAAACACGATCTATTGTCTTGATACACTTGTATAGGACATTTCACAGAAACCCCGATGTCCTTAAACAGTTGCATCAACCATTCACAATCCATGAGTGAAAATGACAGAGCATTGAGTTCTGCTTCACAGGAACTTAGGCTCACTGTTGTTTGCTTCTTGCACAACCAGTCAAACAGGCAGTGGTTGTACATGTAGCATACTCCAGAAGTGCTCGTACCATCCGTGGTGTCACTTCCAAAACTTGCATCTGCAAAGATTTCAAGACCTCCAGTCTTCTGACTGGTGAACCTCAGCCTGTAGTGCATAGTCCCTTTCAAATAGCGGGCTATGCGCTTCAGAGCTTTCCAATCCTGAACCGTAGGATTGTTGGCATGTCTGCTAAGCAGATTACAGCTTACAGCAATGTCAGGTCTTGAACATCTGGCAATGAAATTCAGCTTGCCTAGAATGCATCTGTACAGCGTTGTGTCAGAAAACGCTTCAGCAGTACTATCTACCTGGTAACCTGTCACCATCGGTGTGTCTGCTGGGTTTGAATCAACCAAATTCAACCTGGTTAATACATCAGCAATTTTCTGTGTTTGGTGTACCAGAAAATTACCTGCTTGGTCCTTCTCCACCTGCAGAGAAAGATAGTTGGATACCTCACCAAGATCCTTCATGTCAAAGTGCTCCTTCAGCTGAGCTAGGGTGCTTTGATAGAAAGCCTGATTCTTCCAAAACATCAGAAGATCATCAACAAAACATAAACAATACAGTTTGTTTTGCCCCTCCTCCTTGACAAACACACATGGATCAGCTTTGCCCTGGTGAAAACCTAGAGAAAGCAACGTTTCAGTGAGTTTTGTGTTCCAACACCTGGCACTCTGCTTGAGACCATATAAGGATTTCCGCAGTTTACAGACCATTCCCTTCTGTATCTGCATCCCGTCAGGTGGAAGCATAAACAGCTCTTCGTTCAAAATCCCGTACAAAAAAGCTGTATTAATGTCGTGGTGGGAAACATGCAGTTTCTCCTCCGCAGCAATCTTGAGCATCAGCCGAATGCTCTCATATTTGACGGTGGGTGAGTAGGTCTCGTGGTAATCCTGTCCTGGTACCTGTGAAAAACCTCTGGCAACCAATCTGGCTTTGTGTCTGACAACCTTGCCATTTTGGTCTGTCTTGGCCTTGAAGACCCATTTGCTGCCAACCAGTCTCATACCTGGGACTACCGGTACCAGCTCCCAAGTTTGGTTCCTGTTCAAGGAATCAACTTCAGCCTTCATGGCATTAAGCCAAGGCTCAGCATCTTTAGAGGTCAACTCCTGAACCTCTTTGAAGCTTGAAGGTTCCCACACCTTCTCTGAGCTACTAAGAACAGCAGTTGCTGTCTTAGCAAACTCATCAGCATATCTCTTAGGAGGTCTGCCTTTGGTCGCCCTTTCAGACCTACGTACTAGACGCAAGTCTTCTGGACTCATCTCCTCTTTCTTAGGAGAAAAATGACCAATGGTGAACAGTGGTTCTTCCAGTTCATTGTCAGACGCATCAGATGGTCTGACTGAGGCCTTTGCACTCTTGTAGTCTGCTGTGTCATCACTCTCACTGACATCAGCAGCAGCGCCGCCCAATGAACTGGAATCCGAACTCTGATCATCATCATCATCCTCATCCTCATCATCCTCAGCAGCTTCCTCAGCTTTAGCTGCTTGCTTGACATCACCTTCATCCTCCTCTGGGTAACTCTGGAAAATTCCCACATTTTCCCCCCACTTAGGATTGTACTCAACATTCCTTGTGAACTTAATGGATTTAGAGTCAGTCATCCATACCCTGTATGCACCTTTTTCGTACCCCATGAACAAACCATGTGCCCCACGCTTCCCAAGCTTGTTGGTTTGTGGGGTGCGTACCCACATGTCAGAACCAAATATTCTCATGTGTTTGGTGTTGGGTTTCTTGCCAAACATCTTCTCATAGGGGGTACAACCAATGGGTGATGACAAAGGATAGTTGGATACCTCACCAAGATCCTTCATGTCAAAGTGCTCCTTCAGCTGAGCTAGGGTGCTTTGATAGAAAGCCTGATTCTTCCAAAACATCAGAAGATCATCAACAAAACATAAACAATACAGTTTGTTGTACCGCCAAATAAGGGACGGTTGACAGCTATGGATGAGTGGCGTGAAAGGGATGGCTCTGGAGAGGGGCTGCTTAAAATGGCGATCAGCCAACCGCAGCTCAACAAAGTCCAGCCCCCTTCCTCCTCTAAGCCAGGAGGAGGGAGGGAGGAGGCACCACCTGCCGTGTGTGAGTAGGGGGGGGGTGGCACAGCCCGAATGATCAGAATCCCCATGCTGATCCATGCGGCGATTCCTGGACCATCTGTGGGCCGGATCCAGAAGGCAATTGCCTTAGCTTGCTGACCCATGTTCTAGCTCATGATCAGTTTAGTCCATTTAGTGACAATGTAGAGATTTCTGTTACTCTCTCTCTCTCTCTCTCTCTCTCTGTATATTTTTATTAAAGATTTCTTTGTTTACAAAAGTATGTGCGATGTCTCTTTTTTCAAGTTACATTTTCTACCGATCAGTTTCATTTGTTGAGTCATTAGGGTTATATTAGGAAGAAAAAGGGGAAAGAGGTGGAGGGGGGAATGGTGAGCGGCGTGGGGTCTGGTGGCAATGCTTCTATTCTACTTAGTGTATGTGTGGGGTTTTGTGTCAGTGTCACTTCTGTGGCTTCTCTTTACTATTTGCTTGTATTCCTTTGGTGGTGAGAGAGGTTGGGGTTGGCTAGAACTGGCCCTACTAAGCATCTTCCAAGACAATAATGCCCACTCACAACACAAAGAGCTCATAACCCACCTACTCTCAGCAGCCAGAAGCATCATAGCCAGGCACTGGAGAGACCTGTCAGGAGTAAGCATGGACCAATGGTATCTAAAGGTATGGGAAACAGCCTTATTAGAAAAACTAACCAACAAACTTGAAATATACTCTAGAGTCTAGAGTGGATTTCATGCTCTTTATTCAGCTCATAGTGGTGAGGAGGAATGGAAGTTCCCCCACAATATCTGCTTTATATACATTATTTACACAATGGGCTGCATGTGATTGGCTAATTCTGGGATTCTCCTGTAGGCCAATCAGGTTGTGGATTCACTTCCACCTGGAGCTGGATTGGGTGGCTCCTGCGGACCAGTCATACTGCTGCATTGTTCTAGGACCAATCAGACTGCTGCATTCGGAATCCCATTGTTCTAGGACCAATCAGACTGCTGCATTTTGGATCCTATTCAACTCAGTACATAACAAAACTGAAACTGACACGGGGACAAATAGAAGAAGATGTCTTCACCCTGATATGGTTCCCCTTTATCACATACACAGCCCAACAAGACAGCAACAAAAATCCGCCGATAGCATTCAAATCAATCTGGCTAACCTGACCAGTATCTCTTTTTTAAACAACAACAACACATTTATAAACTACCCTTCATCATAAGATCTCAAGGCAGTTCACAGAATAAAATAAAAAGATAAAAAAGTAAACAAAACGGCAAAACAATTACCCACCCCATAAAGTTATGCAAGTTTATGGTGTGGCTGCATTTGGAGTTTTGTGTCACATTCTGGTTGCCCTATCTCAAGAAGAGCACCATCCTTCTGAGGAAAGGCAGCCACAAATGAGACTTCTTTTTAGCTTGGAGAAAAGGTAACTGAAGGGGAGGCAAGATAAGAGTTTTGCAAAATTATGCAAAGGTATGGGGGAAAGTGGATAGAGAGATGTTTTCCCTCTCTCTCATATTGCCAGAATTCAGGTTCATCCATTGTAACTGATTGACAGTAGATTAGGGAGAGACAAACTGAAATACTTCTATGTGCAATGCATAATGAATTTATGGAACTTGCTGCCGCTGCAGCACATGGGGGTGGCTGCTAACCAATTCGTGGAGCTTATGGCTGCTAGTCCTGATTTATTTATTTTATTTAAAAAATGTAAAAAGGTAAAGGTAAAGGTACCCCTGCCTGTACGGGCCAGTCGTGTCCGACTCTAGGGTTGTGCGCCCATCTCACTCAAGAGGCCGGAGGCCAGCGCTGTCCGGAGACACTTCCGGGTCACGTGGTCAGCGTGATGAAGCTGCTCTGGCGAACCGGCACCAGCGCAGCACACGGAAATGCCGTTTACCTTCCCGCTATAAAGTGGTACCTATTTATCTACTTGCACTTAAGGGTGCTTTCGAACTGCTAGGTGGGCAGGAGCTGGGACTGAACGACGGGAGCTCACCCCGCCGCGGGGATTCGAACCGCCGACCATGCGATCGGCAAGCCCTAGGCGCTGAGGTTTTACCCACAGCGCCACCCGCGTCCCTTAAAAAATGTATACACTGCTTAATATAAAAATAGGGTTGCCATATTTCAAAAAGTAAAAACCAGGAAACCACTGAAATTGATGAGCTTTTTTTTTTTTTTACAAAAATGCAAAAAATTATAATAATCATGATTTTGCGATTGACTCCTAAGATCCAGGACAAAGTGCCACCTTTCCGAAATCCACCCCCCCCCCCCCCCGGACATCAATTTTGCCTTTGAAATCCCAGTAACATAAATGAAAAACCAGACTTATGGCAGCCCTGAATTATAATATAAAAAGTAATTGTAGCCCAGCAATATTAGCTGACTATCATCATCCCTGACAATTGAGGGCACTATACAGACTACCTCTTCTTTAAGCAGCTTACATTCCTCCCACCATTTTAATATAAATTCATATAAGGATACAATGGCATTCAGATAAAAAGTCTTTAAGAGACATATAAAAACAGATTAAACCTACCAACCACAAGCTGAGTGTTGCAAAACAACAACACACCAACCCAACTAAATAATAATAATAATAATAATAATAATAATAATAATAATAATAATAATTTTTTATTTATACCCTGCCCTTCCCGGTTCAGAAAACCGGGCTCAGGGCGGCTAACAACAAATTTAAAACACTTAGTTGATGCAACAGAAAACAGCATAAACTACAATATAAAATGTGAATAACAATAAATTCTGAATTCAAAAATCAATTTAGGGGGAAAATCCAGCCAATAAACATTAGATGATCACCAGGGCTAGCTGGCTAAGTTAGCTCTATTTGGGCCAGCGAGGAGACCAGGGGAGAATTAGCTGTGGGATCCCAGAGCGGGTAATCTTCATAAAAAGGGGAGGGAAGGAAGGGGAATAAAAGATCAGGCTAAGTTCAGATTGAAAGCCAGGCGGAATATCTCTGTCTTACAGGCCCTGTGGAAGGAAGTTAAACATAGAGCTGCTCCACTTAATATGAGCAGAGCAGTGCGCTAAACCATCTTCCAGTGGTGTTGAGTGGTACCATGAGGAGCCATTGGGAAAGTATGCATACTTTTACAGGCATAAACCAGTGATATATTTAGGTTGGTGCAGGCAGTCCCGCCTCCCCCCCCCCTCCCCACAGGGTACCAAGTTGTGGGGGTGCAAAATTGAGAAGAGCCATAATTGAGAAGGTCCACTGGGGTGTGTCAAATTTTGGCCTCACATAGGGCACCATATTACAAAAGATTACCAAAGTCTGCCCCTGCATAAACTGGATGTTCAGCTAGAGCCTGCTGTAGCCCGTGGGGCTGACTCTTTTCTGGCGAGGCCAAAGGCGAAAAAGTAGACAGAGTGATGAATATTAAGTTCTCCCTTTGTACAGTAAATTACTTCCTACAGACATCTCCTCCAGGAAAGCAGGAACTGTTGTAAGATGTATTCAAGGACACATTCTGGTCCGGCAGAAATACTTAAAGAAGGTTGTAAGGTAGGGCTGGTGAGGTGGGCAGCTTTTGGAGATGGGGTGTGGCTGGGGAGGCAGTATGGTGTTCTGAGGGCCAGCCAGAGGAGCTTGGCCCCCAGACCTGAGGGTTCTCCACCTCTGCCTCTGGCAGGTTGGTGTGAAACGTCTCACACAACTCAAGCAACCTCAAAAGTCTACAATGCTTGCCAATAGGAAGATTCAAAGGATGCCAGAATGTTAGGAAATATTAGGGCCACAATATTCAACTCCAATCCCAGTTTTATTGAATTCCACAAGTTTGCTCTTGTTATTAGTTGAATGGTGGCTGGCATGCTCAGCTGCTGCAAGCACAAGTTTCAGCCTGTGAAGGTGGTACTCACCTCATAGTGGTGTAGTGTGAATGAAGACCATCTGGTCATGCGCCAGAGATCTTACAAATGCCATTGACAAATACGTCTTTCATAATGAATTCGTTCTTGAGGTAATTCAAGTTTTGTTTCGCATTCGCCCACTTCTTAGGGCCACCAAGGGCCTGCAGTCGATGGGGAAGCCTGAAACCAACATTTATATTTCATAGGACAGACAGTGGGAATTTAATCTTGCTTTTACAGGGACTTTGAAACACAGCAAATTCCTTCTTCTGCATCTGTTGTTGGCCACATCTAAGATGTATCCAGAGTCCACAGTGACTATCTCAGTTCCTTTCATCTGGAAGATAAACCTAGAGGAAGAGACAATGGAGGATTTCTGAGTCAGAGTTTCTTGTGCCCTTGTCATATATTTTGCATAAGATATTTCAGGTTACCATATATTTCAGGGATTTGTGGTTATGTAGTGTGCAGTGAAACAGAATTGTTATTGTTATGCAACAGGCTTACAAAGAAATGCAAAAGTAAGAGTCCAGAGAGAAGCAACTGGAAGGTTATTTTAGTGACACTTATTTTATTCATCACAATGTGACAAACGATGTCACCAAATGGAGGTTTTCAGGTCACTAAGCTTATGGGCTTTTATTCTAAATGCACTTGCTGTGGCAATCATTGCCGCAACACACTCAATTGGTGCTGTTTATTATTTACTAGCTAAAGGCATCTTGTGTGCCTTTTGGCTGGGCAGGAGAAGGGAAGGGGGCCTTGGGCGATCACACCTTGTATATCACTGAAGTTCAAGGAAAGTTGAAGCTTGAACTGTTTTATTGGTTTTGTACTTTTTATGATTTTGGTATGTGTTGTGGTGATACATATTTATTTATGTGAATAGCTAACTGTAGATGTCCCTTGACAGGAGGCTCTTGTAGAATGAAACAATTATCTCATGAAATTCATTTCTCTGGAGAGGACAATTGAATTGAAATGACATTAAAGTAGGCTGAGAATTCTGAATTAGTACACAGTGTTCATTCTTTGCAGACATCTTTCCTTTTATTACACATCCATTCAGGCTCTTCTATTTTTCTGCGCACAAAAAATGGATGGGCGCTTTCGACTTTCGACTTTTATTTTCCCAAGCAGATTTAAAGTGATGGCCCTCCATATGTGAAATTCAAATGTGGTTGAAGCATGACAGTTTAGGAAGCATGGAATCAGTTTTATGTTGCCAATTCAAAGTCTGTTCCAAAGCATTATGCCCCCTCTCAGGAAAGTACAGTGCAACAAACATATTGCAAATTGCTTTCTTTTGCAAATGAGGACCTACTGAATTCAGGGGAGTTTCTCAATGGATCATTGTTAACAGCTGAAATAAGGAGGCTCAAGAAGGCAATGTCGAATAGTCCAAAATATAAATGTAAGTATGGCCATTATGGTAAATGTTATATTATCCACTCTGAGGCTCAGACATCACCACTTCCTCTGACTCCAGTGTGCTCTCCCCACGGGCACTGAAGCAGTGTACACATGCTGATAGCCACAGTCTATATCTATCTTGTAATTTCTTGAGGAAAAATTCCCGTTGGATGTGTTTTCCCTTAAATCAGCATTCGTCCAAAGCATAAGCCACATTCACTTCACAAGTTAAACTTAGGTGTGTATGTTTGAGACAGCCATTGTGCATGGGCAGATAACAACTTCATGGATAGGAGTTCGGGGAGCTTGCAAGCACCGTTCTGTCCCCTCTCTGTTGTGTACAGTAATCTGCAAATGTGATTTGAAAAGCAGAGGAAAAGGGGACAAATACATACTTGGAGCCCATTTTTTAGGGATGGGTGGTACAGTTTGAGAAGTTTATGGACCTTAAACCTTACAAAATCTTATTGGGGAATTAGGGGTCTCAACCCTGTGTTAGATGGTAGCCTTGCTGGATTCCTACTATGTTGCTTCAGTAGCAACTGAACATCATTCAAATAATTGTCTCTGATTTAATTATAATGAACCAAAGAGACCATTTGGAATATGTGGTTTGAAGATTCAGTTTTAAGAGATCAACGCTTTTATTGAGATAACATTTGATGATTACCAATATTCCCTGGACTAAAATATTCAAAGCGTTTAGACTGCAGAGGGGTTTCAGCAATCTAATTGTGCCAAGGACTACAGTCAAGGTAATAATTATTGTTGTGTGAAAATAATCTAGACTAGAAAAAGTTCAAAAATATGAAAAATCTGTAAAGCTGTGGGCTCAAGAAACACGGTATTCAGTTCCAGTAGATGGTTGTTTTTGTCTGATAAAATAATAAAGGAGAAAATTCTGAAAACAGCTATTGACAGCAGAAGCATAAAACACACAGAGATTCCCGCCCCCCGAAATATACCATACCATAGAAATGGAACTGAGGGTTGTATCCAGTCCTAATGACCAATAGATATTATTGAACTCAAGGCAATCATTTTCATTAACTGCAGTGAGTCTACTAGTACTAGGATCCAACCCTGAATTTTAAATCACCTTGTTAAATTTGAGGTGAGATAGTATTTGAATTTGAGTGAAAGGTGTGCCTTACAGAATATCACTCAGAATTTTGTATCAAAGTGGCCTACAACTCTAAAAGCTGCCAGAGGGAACTGTAGATGAGTTGGCGAAGGCCAAGAACAAGTAGCATTTTGGTTAAAAAGACTGTTCTATGTGACCTTAAATCACATCATGGTTAGTGATTAGGAAGATGTAAATGAAGCTCTGTGACAGCAACAGGAGAGGCACATTGTCCCTCTGCAATATTAAGAGCAGGATTAGGGAACTTTTCTCCTTCACCACTCATAGGCCAAATTTGACAGGTGGGTGGGCTCTGTGTAAGAGCAAAGAGATTTCAAATAGCCCTGCAAATGAAGCTAGTCTTGGTGGAGCTTTGCATCGGAACAGCTCCTTCCAGCTCTGTATTTTCACAGACTTTTTTTTTATGGATAAAGGTCCGTATTGTTAAAGCTATGGTTTTCCCAGTAGTGATGTATGGAAGTGAGAGCTGGAGCTTAAAGAAGGCTGATCGCCAAAGAATTGATGCTTTTGAATTATGGTGTTGGAGGAGACTCTTGAGAGTGCCATGGATTTCAAGAAGATCAAACCTATCCATTCTGAAGGAAATCAGCCCTGAGTGCTCACTGGAAGGACAGATCCTGAAGCTGAGGCTCCAATACTTTGGCCACCTCATGAGAAGAGAAGACTCCCTGGAAAAGACCCTGATGTTGGGAAAGATGGAGGGCACAAGGAGAAGGGGACGACAGAGGACGAGATGTTTGGACAGTGTTCTTGAAGTTACGAACATGAGTTTGACCAAACTGCAGAAGGCAGTGGAAGACAGGAGTGCCTGGCATGCTCTGGTCCATGGGGTCACAAAGAGTCGGACACGACTAAACGACCAAACAACAACAACAACTGCATATTCAAGTTCTCCCTGTAAGTCAGCTGCACACAGCAATAGGACAATATCAATTGTATCCAGTGATCTGCATTGTACCTTGGGACAGATCTTTACTGCTACCCAGTGCATGCACAAGTGGAATCTAGTTGCGAAATGAGTGGGGAATGGCTTTTCCCTCTCAGAGCATCCTCCTTTTTGGAGCTGTGAATTGATTTCCTTTCACATTAGATTGCCATGTATCTTGGAGGACTTCCGCGTTCCCCTATGGAATATGCCTGCATTCTCTTTCACCATCTGGCTTTTCCTTCCTCTAGAGGTATATCTGACAAGTGTGCCTGTGTTTTGTGGAATACCAAAATATATGTTTTGTAAATCCCAACAGGGGCCTGGAATTTGGGATGATTTAAATGTTATAGACATGACATGAAGCTTCACAAAAGCCCCTTGCTGTAATGGTGCTCTATGCTTCAGACATAATATTATAACGCTTTTTTACTTTTCAGTCAAGTACGGGCTCTGAAGGTACTTCTTTTGAACTCATTAAAGGAAGAAGAAACTCTTCAGCCAAATTCTAACTTCAGGGCCAGCCTACAACTAGGATTAGTTTAGAATTATAGTTTTTTCTCATGTTACATTTAACAGCCAGCATTTAGCTGGTGTTCAATTTAAAATGATACAAGGACTCCAGATTGCACTGTCTGCTGATCAAAGAAGCTCGCCTATCCACAGGTATGCCAGAAATTTATGTGCTACAAATTAATAGCATACATTTATAGGGGTGATTGTTCCATTTACATCTTGAAATGCGGAAGCAGAACTATTTGGGGGGAAAGTTCTGCTGCAGCTGCACATTTGCAGTTTGGAGAAGTTTTTATATTATTAGATCTGACATACTGTAGACATTGCAAATCTTCCTGTCTGAGGTATTACTATGTATTTATTACATTTTCAATCCAGTCCTGATTCCATAGACGCTGCAACCTTTGAATCCCGTGCTGCCAGGAGACACGCGAGTTCATAGTCTGAATTCCTAATACAGAACATAAGAGCCCTTCCAGATCAGACCAACGAGAGATCCATAAGCAGGTCAGAAGCACAATGGTTCTCTATCACTCACACATGATCTCCTGAAGCTGGTATATTCAGGGACATGCAGTCTTTGATAATGGAGGCAATACATACTAGTCCTCATGACTGCTAACCACTGATAGCCTTATCCTCTGTGATAAGCCACCCATGTAGGTGTCCATCACTACATACTGGGGCAGTGAGTTCCATTTTTTAACTAGCTGCTGAGTGAAGAACTTCTTATTTGTCTGCCCTGAATCTCCCAAATCAGTATCCAACTCCCAGTGGGGAGGAGCTATACCAATGGCCTGCCAGCCAACCTAGAAGTTCGAAAGCATGCCAGTGCATGTAGATAAATAGGTACCACTGTGGTGGGAAGGTAAACGGCGTTTCCGCGTGCTCTGGTTTCCATCACGGTGTTCCGTTGTGCCAGAAGCGATTTCGTCATGCTGGCCGCATAACCCGGAAAGCTGTATGTGGACAAACGCCAGCTCCCTCAGCCTGAAAGTGAGATGAGCGCCGCAACCCCATTGTCACCTTTGACTGGACTTAACTGTCCAGGGGTCCTTTGTCTTTTACCTTACACTTGGAATACTGCGTACAGTTCGAATCTCTGCATCTCGAAAAGAATACTGTAAAAACAATCTTTTCCAAAGTGGGAAATGCCGCCCCCTTGGGGGTGGTGGAACAATCTGGGGGTGGGGCCTCAGGTGCAATGGGGGCCGTTGAATAAAAATAAGGGGGCGATGGGAGCATAAAGAGAAGGAAATTTTGAAAAACTGTTCATGCATGTTTCATCTATTGTGTAATGATGCTTACTGCGACAACACCCCCCCCCCCCCTAGACCCGGCATTTGGGATTGGGGTGGCTTCTGTCAATTCCTGCTGTTCCGATTAAAACCAGACACTTAAGGGGTCTGCTTAACCCCCCTTAACCTCTCCCCCCAGCAAATCATCACACTACCTTGAAAACCGCTGTTGGAACGTAGTTTTTTTCCACCAAAGTATTTTATGGCATGGTGTGTTGCTCCCAGAGAGAGAAGGCTGCTCAAATCCCACCAGGCACTGATGAGCTCCCGCCATGCCTTAAAGTGGTGCTTTGGATCTCAGCCATTGTTCAGCACAAAAGCACTGCAAGGAAACATGGGTAGCTCCCGGTACAGATGTGTCCTTAATCAAGCAAAGTACTAAGCAGTTAAGTACCTAATATGTATACTCAATTATTCATTTTAGTATATGCAGTGTATTAAATCAGGCCTATTTTTCATCATGGTGGTCCCCTGACAATATTTAGCAGACAGTAATGGAAACATCGTCAGAAACTAGCACATAATTGTTCCCTGACTGGGACTACTGTTCCAAAATCAGATAACTTGATTTTGATTTGGGCTGCCATTCGATGCACACTTTACTTAGAGGCAGTGCTTTTTTCGGGGGGCGCAGAGATACACATACCCCTAAACATTTTGTGAATCTAAGTTTGGCCTTATTGAGGGAGTAGGAAAATGAGAGTACCCCTAAACATCTCTCCCCCCCCCCTTTTAATAAAAGCACTGCTTAGAAAGAAGTTCCATTGAAGTCCTCATGGCGTCCTTTGAGTAAACATGCAGAGTTGCAGTATGTTTTTTGTTAGTTCTTTTTAAGAAAGACAAACCTAAAACAAAAATGTTGTTGTTGTCATCGTTAATTAGTTGCTACTGTATTAGGGTTCAGTCCAGCTTGTTCCTTACTAGAGCAGCTTCAGAGCTCTTTTTGTTCCCAAGAGCACAGCCTGAATCTTTTTTTTGCTTTGCCTTGTCTTACCCCTTGGTTGGGCCTTGCCTTGCTGCACTACAGAGTAGAACTGTTACACAGATGCTGTACTTTTTGCAAATCCCTGATAAGTAACACCTGGCAGGGTGAGGCTTCTGTTTGAAACCCGAGGGAACAGCAAGTGGCGTTGTGGTCTAAACCACTGAACCTCTTGGGCTTGCCAATCAGAAGGTCAGTGGTTCGAATCCCCATGACAGGGTGAGCTCCTGTTGCTCTGTCCCAGCTCCTGCCAACCTAGCAGTTTGAAAGCATGCCAGTGCAAGTAGATAAATAGGTACCACTGCAGCGGGAAGGTAAATGACATTTCCGTGCGCTCTGGTTTCCGTCATGGTCTTCCGTTGCACCAGAAGCGGTGTAGTCATGCTGGCCACATGACCTGGAAAGCTGTCTGTGCACAAACACCGGCTCCCTTGGTCTGAAAGCGAGATGAGCACCGCAACCCCATAGTCACCTTTGACTGGACTTAACCGTCCAGGGGTCCTTTACCTTTTACCTTATTCAATATAGAAAATACTGAGGTAGATAAATCAATGAACTGAGTGGGCACGATAGCTTCATGAGATAGGGAACTCCTAAATCAAAAGCATATTTTTCAAGAAACAGTTTGTCCCTCTCCTCTTGCTTTTGGTAAAAAACACAAATAAGTGCAACAAACAGTAAAGGGTTGTGTGTTAAGGGAGAATAACACCGCACTATTCATTAATAGCTTAGTTCCAGAGGAGTATCAGTATTGGCATGTGTAGCAAAGCCAGTGAGAAAATATACACAGTCCAGCAGTAGTCCTACTCCAAGTGCTAAATTAGTATAATAAAAAGATAATATCACATAAGAGTCCTGCATACTGTTATGTACTGAAGTTCTCACCCTGGGCCAGCAGGGGGATACTGTAGATAGTTTTCACTCAGGTCCACGTCAGTTATTTTAGGCGGGAAACCCTGGGTTGTTGTTGCTACAATGTTGACAGCCGGCTGCCTATAAAAGCAGGCCGGCTGAGCTGTTTGCTGTTCAGTTCTGTTCCGGCTTACAAAATAAAGAGCTGCTTTGGAGAAATCACTGTGTCGTCTGCCATGTCTACCCACTATTCAACACATACTGCTCAACCATCCTGATTTAAGTGGGACATACTGAAATTACAGAAGGCATCTCAGCTTCTGATTGGATCCCAGAATGTCCCATTTTTTGGTTCGGCACTCTGGTGTGAGTCTGCTGGCTCTGATGGGAGCTTGGGATCAAAAACGGATCTTGCTGATTTGGATTACCCAGATATTGGAGGGTATAGTCCTGCTGGATCAAGCCAACGAATGGCTCAATTGACCCAGCATCCTTTTCTTGCAGTGGCCAACAAGATGCCTCTGCAAGTAGGGCCTGAATGCAAAATCTCTCTCTCCTCCACTGTAGCTGTACTAAAACACTGGATCTTGCATTCATTTGTGTTGTGCAGAGAAATGCAACATGTTTACCATTACCTATTGTGTTGTCTTACTTTTGGTTGGCCCCAATATGTAAAAACCATCCCACCTAACCACCAAAGTTTTATAGCCATCTCTTCTGGAAGAGATTGTCATGGATGCCAGTCCATTGAGTTATTCCTGTTGTAGACGCAACAGAAACAAGTGTCAGGTGAGGGTACTTAACAGTAAAACATTTCCATCCCATTGATTTTGTCCTATTGCTGTTTAACTCTCCTGTTGAATCTCTGTGGGATTTAAAAGGGCTTCAATTTGGCTACATCATGCTCTTCACCATTAATTAGTGTACGGCTTTAATAGTCAAAAATTCTCAGTTTTAATGCGAACAAAGAGCAGCAGGGTTTTTCCCCCACTGTTAAAAAGCTGCATTCCTTTATTTTGGCGAGGGCTGAAGAGTGTAGATACATTTAATTCAACTGAATTAGTATGGTGGATTTTGTATTTCTTTGCCAATATTTCTTGTCTTTATCAGTGGTGGCTCACATCCCTTGCTAATCCATCATTTCGGTCTCTTGTGAATTATTTTCTCTGCATTATCTGAGCCCTAACCATATGAAGCAAACCAATGAAATTATTATTAGGCATGAAAATATCTAAAGAGAGAAACCAGAGGGCTCTGCCTGCCTTTGTGCAATTCAGTATAAGATGTTATTTTATTAGAAGTCTCCCTGAAACCAAAGAACCAGACATTTGCCTGCAATAAATTTGCTCAGGGTCAGTTTATACTATCAGCAGAATCAAGTAATAAAGAAAGCACTCTGCAGACAGAGCAGTTTGTGAAGTGAACACACTGTCCACTATGGAATAGGATGGAGTGCCCAGAGGCTGGGGATGCAGGGAAGAGGGAAGGTCAGTTTGCTGTTTCCTTGCTACACTGAGAGGCTACAGTAGTGGTTGGGGTGCGACTCCCAACCAGGGGTGTACGAGGGGGGGCGGAGGGGGCAGTCTGCCCCGGGTACCACTTGATGGGGTGACAAGATGGCCCGCTGCCCCCCAGCTGTAGAGCGGCCAAGGGCATGTGCACAGTTAGTATGGGCGCCACTCATGTGGCGTCCGTATGGGCTGCCGCTCTCACGTGCCGTCCATATGGGTGTCCATACAGGCTGCCTCTCACACATTGTCCATATGGGCTGCCTCTTGCATGGCGACTGTACGGGCTGCCATGCATGCGCAGTTCATATGGGCTGCCGCGTGTGCGCAGTCTGTACAGGATGCCGTGCATGTGCAGTCTGTACGGGCTGCCGCTTGCACACGCCGTCCATACGGGTGTCTGTAAGGGCTGCCCCTCGCACGGTGACCGTATGGGCTGCTGTGTGTGCACAGTCCGTACAGATGTTGTGTGTGCGCCGCTAGGTGGTTTGTCCTGCCCCGGGTGCTGGAAAGGGTTCCTCCGTCACTGCTCTCAATGCCATGCAAGCGCAGAATTGCAGGATGAGGGCTTTTTGCAGTGTGATTGCAGCTTGGTGTCACCAGGACGATACCCATTCAGCGCAGACCCTCCAAGTATCCCTATTTTCCAGGGACAGTCCCAGATTTACAGAAGCCATCTGTCAGGAGTCCAGGTTCCCAGCTTGATAACACAGTAAGCGTAGGTAATTAAAAAGGAGGATTTATTGGTAAAATGGACAGATAGCTCTAGATGGCTCTAACAAAGCCTTTGGCATCATTACTCAAGATGACCCTTCTGAAGACTTCTTCTGGTGTCTACAGAATATATTGAACCGTCGCCCCTTGTGTCTCTTGTTTTGCTTCCTATATAGCAGCCTTCCCATTCTCCTACTCATAGAATCATAGAATCATAGAGTTGGAATAGACCACAAGGGCCATCGAGTCCAACCCCCTGCCAAGCAGGAAACACCATCAGAGCACTCCTGACATATGGTTGTCAAGCCTCTGCTTAAAGACCTCCAAAGAAGGAGACTCCACCACACTTCTTTGGCAGCAAATTCCACTGGCGAACAGCTCTTACTGTCAGGAAGTTCTTCCTAATGTTTAGGTGGAATCTTCTTTCTTGCAGTTTGGATCCATTGCTCCGTGTCCGCGTCTCTGGAGCAGCAGAAAACAAACTTTCTCCCTCCTCTATATGACATCCTTTTATATATTTGAACATGGCTATCATATCACCCCTTAACCTCCTCTTCTCCAGGCTAAACATGCCCAGCTCCCTTAGCCGTTCCTCATAAGGCATCGTTTCCAGGCCTTTGACCATTTTGGTTGCCCTCCTCTGGACACGTTCCAGTTTGTCAGTGTCCTTCTTGAACTGTGGTGCCCAGAACTGGACACAGTACTCCAGGTGAGGACTGACCAGAGCAGAATACAGTGGCACTATTACTTCCCTTGATCTAGATGCTATACTCCTATTGATGCATCCCAGAATTGCATTGGCTTTTTTAGCTGCCGCGTCACACTGTTGGCTCATGTCAAGTTTGTGGTCAACCAAGACTCCTAGATCCTTTTCACATGTACTGCTTTTCACATGTACACATGTACTCTTCAGACTTATTGGATTATCTCCAGCTCCTTCCTATTCTGACATACTTCTCTCTGTGTTTTTTGCACCTGTTTGAGCTTTGGCTGTGTTGTAGCCTGCTCTCAGCTTCTGCCCCATCAAGGTCAGGAAGAGCCGAAGACTGCAGCTGCTGGCTCCCCCCTGCCTGACTAACATCTAAGCTTCTCTGTTCCTGGCTGCTTCCTGCAGTTGGCTGCAAACCTTTGCTGGGAGCTGGCTCATTCCTAATACCTGGTTTCTGATGTGATCCTGGAGTGTCCCGCTTTTCCTTAGGATGCCCCTATTTTCATCAGAGATATGATGGAGGGTATGATAGGATTTCCCTATTTTATGCAGAGAAATTTTGGAGGGTGTCAGAGACAAGACGCAGCTGACAGGCTGAGAATGCTGAGAGGCAAGGAGAAGAGATTAGGCTGAGGGAGGAGCAGCCAAGCTGCAGTAGAAACCTGATCTCTGAGAAGAAAGCGCAGGAAAGTGGGAATCCGAGGGGAAAACACAAACTGTCAGTTCAAGCTCAGGCTCAGACTCAGGGACACCGGAAATAGCCTCTCCAAAAAACGCATAGGCTTGAAAGAGTTTGTGAGAGGCGGGGAAGTGAAAGAAAGCGAAAGTGAGGGCTTTATTGCTGGAGGAGGAAGAGGCGGAGCTCAGACTTGGCAACAGCAGACGGGGGAAGATGCTGAGTGAGTGAGCTCTGAAATGATTTGCGTGTTTGAGCAATAAATCTCAGATAAATACTGCTGGAGTTGTCTCGCGTCTGTGGGAGAGACCCATGCCATTACAGAGGGTATGGTAGGATGTCTCTATTTTCATCAGAGAAACATTGGAGAGTATGGTAGGACATCCCTATTTTCATCGGAGAAATGTTGGAGGGTATGGTAAAAGGTTAAGGGTAAAGGGACCCAGGCGACTCTGGGGTTGCGGCGCTCATCTTGCTTTACTGGCCGAGGAAGCCAGCGTACAGGTAGGATGTCCCTATTTTCATCAGAGAAATGTTGGCGGTTATGGTGGGATGTCCATATGGAGGTATGCAGCTAAACACTTGCACCTCCACCCAAACCACTGCAGCCTCTCTCTGCTTCTATGCAGTATTGACTTGTATTTTCTTTAGTGAATCACCTCAGTGGCGGGCATTGCCTGACCTGTACCTCTTCAGAGTCTGAATGCTCCCCCAACTAAAGGGCTACCTGCACATAGCATGTGAGGGAGAAGACTAGGCCAACCCTTCTCCCTGACATTCCAGTTCCATATGAGCAGGGTAGTGTTTAGGAAGAGCATTGAGACATGTGATCCCTTGCTTTCAGTCTATTGTGGTATGTGATCCAGGAGAAATTTCATCACTTCATTCTGTTGAATGTATAAACTGGTCCTCAGTTTCACAGGGAGAAGGAAGATTGAGCTCTAAATAATCAATAACTGCATCCCTGTGAAGGCATGGAGAATAATTTAATTATACAGTTTGAGGGGGGGGGAGTGTGACCTGCCATTTATGCAACAGCTGAGCTCTGTTTTCCAAGTTATGCAAACAGTTTCTGGTAAAATCTTGGGGGACTTATTATTTGGTGAGTAAATTGAGGGAACAGCTGGCTATAATTGCTAAGACGTATGGTCCAAACACAATTAAAGGTATGTTATTTTGCAGTTCCACACAACAAACACACAGCTTCTTTGGATAGTCCATTTCCTGGATGAAAGGGGATTATTCTTTATTTGCAGAGGGACACATAGTAGTTTTGCCCTGCATTGCTTAGGGAAATTCTTTTCAAACTAACATTTGTGTTCCTGGTTTGCATTAGTGGCAATGGAGGTAGTGAGATAATGGAAGGGATATATGAAATAATAGCAATTGTTGGTAAAACTTAAGGGATTCCTCTCAGAGGACTATGCGTCTGCCACCCACTTAAGACATATCACTGTGGAGCCAGTCTTTGATGTCACAATGCTGTAATTCCAATAGATAATTCCAAGCAATGGTTCCTTAGCAGAACCAGAAGAATCGCTGCCCACAGTATGGGAGTTATAGCAGACATTGGACTGGCTCTGTATTAAAGAATCTCATTTTATGGCAAGTTGTTAAAGAGTTCCTTAAATGGAGTGTCAGCATTTTGCAGCCTGGTGCCCTTCAGCTGTTTGGGGCCACAACTCTCATTAACCCCTGACAAGGGGAGGTGGTTGCCTAGGGTTTCTAGGCGTTATAAGTAGAAAGCATCTGGAGACCACCAGGTTGGGAAAAATTGCCTTATGCCCTCTGTGTCAGGAAAGAGCCCTAGCTCGTTTATGAGCACAATTCAAAGTGTTGTTGCTGACCTTTAAAGCCCTAAACGGCCTCAGTCCAGTATATCTGAAGGAGTGGCTCCACCCCCATCGTTCTACCCGGACACTGAGGTCCAGCGCCGAAGGCCTTCTGGCGGTTCCCTCACTGCGATAAGCCAAGTTACAGGGAACCAGGCAGAGGGCCTTCTCAGTAGTGGTGCCCTCCCTGTGGAACGCCCTCCCACCAGATGTCAAAGAGAACAACAACTACCAGACTATCTGTAACAACAACTACCAGACTTTTAGAAGACATCTGAAGGCAGCCCTCTTTAGGGAAGCTTTTAATGTTTGATGCATTACTGTATTTTAATATTTTGTTGGAAGCTGCTCAGAGTGACTGGGAAAGCCCAGCCAGATGGGCGGGTATAAATAAATAAATAAATAAATAAATAAATAAATAAATAAATAAATAAATACTGTAGCTTAATAACAGAGCACATGCCTTTGTATGTGAGAGGACCCAAGTCCATTTCATGGCTCTTCTGTAGTTTCCCAGCCTTTCACTAAGCCAGAGATGTGCTGTGTGATGAGCTTAGGGTCCAATTCTGATGAAAGAAGGACACAATTTCGTATGGCATGATCTATCACATGGGTAGGCAAACTAAGGCCTGTGGGCTGGATCCGGCCCACTTACCTTCTCAATCCAGCCCACGGACAGTCCAGGAATAAGTGTGTTTTTACATGAGTAGAATGTGTCCTTTTATTTAAAATGCATTTCTGGGTTATTTGTGGGGTGTAGGAATTCATTCATCCCCCCCCCCCAAAAAAAAATATAGTCCAGTCCCCCACAAGGTCTGAGGGACAGTGGACTGACCCGCTGCTGAAAAATTTTGCTGACCCATGATCTATCAGCTCAATCACATACAGTGCCTTTGCTTTTTTAAAAAAAGGAGGGGAGTACTCAATATGAGCCCAAATCATTTTGGTAACATTTCTGGGCCCTAAAGCACATCTTGGAGAACTTGCATAGTGCTGGTATCTATTTTTTTTATAATTACTATGTCACATATTTCACGTCTTCCCTGCCTTTACAGTGGTACCTCGGGTTAAGTACTTAATTCGTTCCGGAGGTCCGTTCTTAACCTGAAGCACCACTTTAGCTAATGGGGCCTCCCGCTGCCGCCGCGCCGCCACTGCACGATTTCTGTTCTCATCCTGAAGCAAAGTTCTTAACCCGAGATACTATTTCTGGGTTAGCGGAGTCTGTAACCTGAAGCGTATGTAACCTGAAGTGTCTGTAACCTGAGGTACCACTGTATTTCAGTATTTTCAGTATTTGCCTTTGTTATAGAGTACATAGATGCATAACAATCAAATAAGTAAAGGAACGACAAACCTTGTTTAGATTCAGAGTAAGCTTTTCAATTATTGTTCTTACCTTTGAAGGAGAACCGACAGACATACGCTACTTGTGTCCTCATTTCAAGATCATGTTGAAGACTGAAAGATTGCATAGCTTAAAAAGACTCTGTTTTTCTCAATAGAGCACATAGGGAAAGGCTATGGAAAGAGAAAAATGATCATGGAAATGTAAAAGCGACAACACAGAGCAGTTACAAAACAGAGTAACAGGGCAAGGAGCTCTAATGTAAAAGGAAGAGAATTTTAAAGCAGCTATTTCAGGGATGAATGGAATTTCATAGCAAGTACGCTGGTTGGTACCAAGCCACAAAATGTGCTGGAGATAACTGCTAGCATCAACAGCTTTTACAAAGATTAGGGCCAAAACAAGATGTGGTAATGGAGGTGTACAAAACAGATGACTATTTGAAAGAAAATCAAATTGCAATGGAGTGCCCTGGGCTCCTTTCATAGGAAGAGTGGGATGTAAACTGAAAAAAATATGAAGTCTTGTATCGCTACTAAATAGCAATAAATTTAATAACAATTATTATTATTATTATTATTATTATTATTATTATTATTATTATTATTTAGAAACATCTATGGAGCATAGCTCTTTCTGTGGTTATAATAAGCCACAATACTGTAGCTAAAGGGAGTGTCTATGTTTATAGGCATCAAATTCCAGATGCTGGAATCAAGCCTTCATGCATTGATTGTAAGCTTCCCAGAGGATCTGGCTGGCATCTGGTAGAAGCAGAATGCTGGAGAAGATGGGTCTTTTATCTGATCTAACAGCCAACTTATTTATTTATGTTTATTATTAGATTGGTACCCCACCAGGGGCAGCCCATCTCATTTTGCCACTGGAGACAAAACAGGGATGTTCCCCGCTTCTTCTGCTGCCTCCAAAATCCCCCCCCCCCCATGCGCCAGAATGCCCCCTTCTTGCTGGCATTGCAGCAGCTGAACAAAATAACACAACACGATGGCCAATAACAATGGCACTAAACACTATTTATAGACTAATACAAATGATCAGAAATTGCAACCAAAGTCTCTAAATCTTCTTCACTGGCTGCGGTAGAAGTTTGATATATACATAATCTGTCACCAAATATCGCTGGAATGAGTGCTCCCCACATTAAATGGGGGGCACCCTTTGCATGGTCGCACGCAGCCCCCAGGACCCTATGTGACACCATTAGCACAGGCTTGGCTTCACCTTCCCCAGGTGGGATACCTGGAGGTCTCCGCCTACCTCAGCCAGTTGCCCAATCCCGCCTGGGGGGGCGTTGCCAAGGTGATCAGGCCAGGTAGGGGGAGGGACCACCCTGCCTACACCATAGGGGAAGGATCGTACCTGGGAATCATCAGTTGGCTCCAGAGCTTCTCCCACCCTCAGTTAAGACTTCTTTTGCAGGTTAACCTTTTCTCCACAGGTACACAGGCGCTGCTATGTCAGGGTCACTGTTGAAGGGCCGGAAAGGAATTCCACTGCATTGGCAGGTTTGCCTTTCCTGTAGCAAAACATCACAACTTTGGTGGTATCAGGCCTTGGGCGGAATCCTTTAGTCTATCTTCCCTAAATGGGGTTGGGCGTGTAGAGGTGACCCACGCCCCCCTTCTCTTTGCGGCGGTGATAGGTTCCTCGTTAAAGGGGTTCTTTTGCGGGGAGGCTTTGGCAGTACGCCTAGAGGTTGTCATTGCTCTCCCCTGCGACGGCGGCGTAATGGGGGCGGCCTCTCTCTGCTTGAACATATGTTCTCCAGAGACAGCCCATCCCCCTCACTCTGGATAACCCTGATGTTCCCCAGATCCCCGGTGGGGGACTGGGAGGGATAAATGCCCAATGCCTGAGCCAAGGTCTACCCACATGTGAAACATAATAAAGTTGTGGCCAATTTTAATCCCATAGCACCTTGTCTTGAGTTGTTATTCCACACAGGGGCTGCCCAGAGTTTGGGGGACTCCGCCTGTCCACGCAACAGGGTTTCTGGATAACCAATCTGTTTCGTTCAATGCTTCATCAGCCAATCTTGGTCAATTCTTCAGCAGCAGCAGCAGCAATGGGGCAGGTAGAACCTCTTGTGCTTCCATTGCCTGAGGCAGGTCCTTCACCCCACCTCATCAATGGGCCAGCTCAGCACACTACCATTCTTCCAACGAGCTCAAAATGGCATACATGGTTCTTTCCCCCACAACCCCATTTTATGCTGTAAGGTAGGTAGGTTAAGCTGGGAGTCAGTGACTAGTCCGACTTCACCCTGTGAGCATGGTGGGGGGACTTGAACCCTGGTCTCCCAGGTCCGAGCCCAACACTCCCAGCCTTTCTCAACCTGTGGGTCCCCAGATGTTGCTGAACTACAACTCCCAACACCCCTAGCTAGCAAGGCCAGAGCTCAGGGATATATGGGACGCGGGTGGCGCTGTGGGTTAAACCACTGAGCCTAGGACTTGCCAATCAGAAGGTCAGCGGTTCGAGTCCCCGCAATGGGGTGAGCTCCCATTGTCCGGTCCCTGCTCTTGCCAACCTAGCAGTAGATAAATAGGTACCGCTCTAGCTGGAAGGTAAACGGCATTTCCGTGCACTGCTCTGGTTCAGGAGAAGCGGCTTAGTCATGCTGGCCACATGACCCAGAAGTGGTATGCTGGCTCCCTCGGCCAATAAAGCGAGATGAACGGCGCAACCCCAGAGTCGGTTACGACTGGACCTAATGGTTAGGGGTCCCTTTACCTTTACCTTTATATATATAAAACAAACCTACATACCTATTAGGTCCATAAATTACCATATAGCATACATTCAACACAAAAACCAGCAACAATTTGTTGTTGACAAAGGACAGCTGGACGTATAAAGGGCCCCATTAGCTTCAGTAGCTTAGGGTCTCATCAAACCTAAATCCGGCCCTGCCCACAAAGAGCCATGGCCATTCCCAGTAGGATTGTTGACTTTTGCCCTTTATTTGGCAGAATACCATGCTGTTCCACAAACTGCATTTGAAATCTCCCTCAGTATTGAATGTATCAGTATTACAGTACTGCAGGATTAGGACTAGCTCCTCTCTGAGATACACAAATTCAATGTCCCATTGGGCATGCTGGACTTTTTATTTTTTATTTATGATTTTCAATTTTATACATTATAATTTCAATTTTAACATTTCAGAACTCCAATTCCTTTCCCCCTCTTTCTGCGGTTCCTTAAAATTATTTTTTATATTTGCATATTCCAAATTAACTTAATTTACACATTTATCCATCCACTTTAAAAATATACAGTGGTACCTCGCAAGACGAATGCCTCGCAATTCAAAAAACTCGCTAGACGAAAGGGTTTTTTGTTTTTTGAGCTGCTTCGCCAGACAATTTTCCCTATGGGCTTGCTTCGCAAGACGGAAACGTCTTGCAAGTTTGTTTCCTTTTTCTTAACACCGTTAATACAGTTGCAACTTGAATTCGAGGAGCAACTCATAGAACGCGGTGTGGTAGCCTTTTTTGAGGTTTTAAAAGACTTTGGTGATTTTTGAAGCTTTTCCAAAACTTTCCCAACACCGTGCTTCGCAAGACGAAAAAAATCGCAAGACGACAAAACTCGCGGAACGAATTAATTTCGTCTTGCGAGGCACCACTGTACTCTTATAAAACTGCGGGTTATTATAATAATCCTGCCAATGTTCTTATCTGTTTACACTTAGTAAATATTCAATAAACCATTTCCATTATTTTATAAAAAAGGTATATTAATTTCTTACTCTTCCGGTAAGTTCCGCCATTTCTGCATATTCCATAAGCTTTTGTATCCATTCTTCCTTTGCTGGGACTTCTGCTTCTTTCCATTTTGGGGCCAGTAACATTCTTGCTGCTGTAGTAGCATACATAAATAAGTTTCTATACATTTTAGGTAGTCCTGTCCCTATAATTCCCAAAAGAAAAGTTTCTGGTTGTTGTTTTTTACAAAGATTATTTTAAACATCCTTTTCTTTTCATTATATATCATTTCCCAGTAAGCTTTAACCTTACTACAAGACCACCACATATGACGATTGGGCATGTTGGACTAGGCACATGGTTCTTTGGATACCTTGCCTGGATACCAGCCCTCTCAACCAATGCCAATGGAGAGACTAGAAGTCTCAGCTAAGAGTTTTGTGACATGCTAAAGACTCATACATTATGTCATAAGCTTTTGTGAGCTGGCATCCATGTGTGCAGGTGAATAAAGCAGTCTCAAGGGTATTCATTTGTATTTATTTATAAAATCATTTGTACATAATTTAGCATGTATTTATGCATACACATACACAAGAGGGGAAACCAGACGTGTTAGCTAGATTAAAAAATTGCTTTAGCATAGAAATATCCTATGTTGTTCAGATAGTCACACGTGGAAAATTTCATAGCAATGAGAACACATCCTTTATTTACTTATTTGGCATTCTAAAGAACAAAAGCTTGGGAATCAACTGTACTGAGAGAAGCTAGTTGTTTCGAGTCATTTTTTACCTTCTTTTGTGTTTCCATTTTTCTCAGCTAAACAGCATATAAATTTCAGTATAATTGAGTAGATTAAAAACCAACAGCCTAATTCTAGCTGGCTTTATTTGTCACACTTGAAATAGTAGCTTGGGATGTAGTGACTGAAGTGGGAAAATAATGTCCCCTCTTGCCAAATGACTTATTAACTAAAGGAGAACAGAAGGGCTTAGCAAAGGGATGCAGCTAGCCTGTCCCTGTCTCCCAGGCCTTATGGGTGACCAAGCAGTTCACCTGAAGTTCCTGATTATTCCTTGGTAGTCTCATTCATACTAGTCTCACGCTTGGTGTTACTTGTGCTGTCCAATACAGGTGGGTGTGCATGGTTTGTGTGGAACAGTCTTGTGGGTGAAATGGGGACCAGTGTTGGACCTACTGAACTCCTTGGTTTGAAATGGCTTCCCTATTCATTTTACTATTTGGGGCGCAATTCTTGGCTCACACAGATTAGCTGTATCGCCCACATGAAATATATGTATTAATACAGGAACTTAGGAGGCAATTCTACACTGAGTAATACACCCACCATATGCGTGAGAAAAGTGGTGCTGAGAAGAACAAATGACATGCAAATTCACTTTGAAATATGTGTTGGAGGAATCAGCTTGTGACAGTTTAAAGAACCAAGTGTTAAACTGTATAAACCATGTTCAAATAATCCATATTATTTTGGCAAGGTACTTTTGTTTTCTGACTTCTATTTTTAGTCAACGATGTTAACATTGCCTATAGCACCCAGTTCCTTCATGCCTCAAAGAGTCTCGTGCATGATCCATATAGCAGTGTCTTCTTGCAGAAAGATGCTGTTCGTATTATGCATTCGTGCTGAAAGAGATAAAGAATAATCATTAGCAAAACAAGTGGTTTGGAGGGGAAATATGCATTATTTTCTTTCCAGCGGATGAAGCACGCTGTAATCGGTTTTGGGGGAAGTCTATGATGGAGGAACTTCATTTGTGCCTAGAATGCCCTGATCTATTTATCAAAAATTCGCAATTAAATTGAGCAATGTGGACTGAAGAGGTGTAATATTTACACTACAAACTATGCCACCTACAGATTGGCTGATCTCCCTTTTCAACAGCTCAACATTTCTCTCACATTACACGCCTACATCACTAACTGATCTAATCTGAGGGGAAATTTCTTCCTACTCCAAAGTATGGCCTGGTTTCAACAGAACACAATAGTGTTATGAAGCCTGGCTTGAAAATAATTTTCAGAAAGGTGGAATCCTTCAAATCAACTATTTGGCAGGAAAGGATTCAGATAGTGGTAATCAAGATCACCCATTTCCCTTCCTGAACAGCTGATTAGCCAGATGCTAGATTTTGTAACTCTTTGTTTGCAAGGTTGCAGACGGGCTGTCATCGCTATTGGATCAGGCTAGGGATTCAGATGTACTGATTTGCATGCATGGTAAAGGTAAAGGACCCCTGGATGGTTAAGTCCAGTCAAATTTGACTATGGGGTGCGGCGCTCATCTCACTTTGGGCCGAGGGAGCTGGCATTTGTCCACAGACAGCTTTTCAGGTCATGTGGCCAGCATGACTAAATCACTTCTGGCACAGCAGGACACCGGGACAAGTGCCAGAGTGCACGGAAACGTCGTTTACCTTCCCACCGCAGCGGTACCTATTTATCTACTCACACTGGTGTGCTTTTGAATTGTTAGGTTGGCAGGAGCTGGGACAGAGTAACAGGAGCTCACCCGTCATGCAGATTCAAACTGCCAAGCTTCCGATCGTCAAGCCCAAGAGGCTCCGTGGTTTAGACCACAGTGCCACCCGCTCCCGCATGCATGATTCCCCATCCACCATGGATAATAATAATAATAATAATAATAATAATAATAATTTATTTATTTATACCCCTCCCATCTGGCTGGGCTTCCCCAGCCACTCTTGGTGGCTTCCAACAAAATATTAAAAGACAGTAATGCATCAAAATTAAATGCTTCCCTAAACAGGGCTGCCTTCAGATGTCTTCTAAAAGTCTGGTAGTTGTTGTTCTCTTTGACATCTGGATATGTGGGCATAAACCTGCTTCCATGCATGTAAAGCTGGACTGGGGCATGTGTGGTTCACATACCAATTTGAAAGCTAATTCACATGATTATCTTATAATCATGTGAATTATGCTTCACATGCACGTTTCACATGCTTATGTGAAACTGCTGAGTATCGCAGCGTCAAGAGTCTGTGGCCATGATGCATGCTAAACTCTACCTTGCCGGGCGTTTTAAGAATGCTGAACGTGGCATCTTTTATTATGAAGATGGTGCAGGCAGGTTTTCATTACTTGTGTTAGCCCTGAAGAGTTGTAGCTAACAAATAATTCTGGTCATGTTGTACAGATAGGCTTGTTCACTGAGGGATGATTGCCACGTTAGAATGTAAAGGCACCGGATGACTCCCAGGAGTTGCTCCCATCTCTGAGAAAACCTGAAAACATCTTGTTTGGAATGAGTAATCCAGGTTTCTGGCTCTCAGCCAAACTTATAAACGGTCAAATCACTGCCATATATTTTAGTTTGTGGGGCTGGCTGGGAGCCAGACACACACACACAAACATACACTTTCAAACTAGATAGTTACAGGTTGCATGCCTTTTTAAATTTAGCCTTTGGATGCCCTCAGGACATTCAGAGAGTAGGGAAATGGGCAGGAGAGACAGGGAGGAGCATTCCCTGCTCCTTCATCTCTCCCTTATAATTTCCTCCCTTTGGCAAGTAGAAGAAGCCCATTTTGCCCTCCTAAGCTCTGAAGATGTGGTGCAAAGCCTCCTCAGGAGTCCCCCACATCCAGTGTTTGAATTTCATGGTGACCAGAGGGGACCTTATCTCCTGACACTTTGTGATGATACTCTTATTTGTTGCAGTTTTATGGCCATGCATGGTGATGCACTTTGGCAAAAATGGGGAAATTAGGGGGTGCGAATTATGAATTTCATTAATGTTGTCTTCGCTGTAATTTGGGCATTGGCCATGACAGATTTCAGGACAAATTCTGTAGACCTATGACCTTGAGGCTTGTTGAGAGTTTGTCTTGAGTTCAAAGGATGAAGAAAGAAAGCAATGTTCATTTCTGGAGGCCAAGGCAATTCAGTCCTGCAAGTGGGCTGAAGAATCAGAAATGAACAAATCAGGAAGTTGACCCCCATCTCATCTCATTGGCTCCTTACCTAGGAAAAGCAAACAGCTGGCCCCTCCCTTCACTTCTGGCTGGCTGAGTGCTGTGCTCGCTAGAGATTCTTCCTGATAGAGGAGGTCAGTACAACCTGCATAGATTTCTGAAGCTTTGGGAGGTAATTCTGACCCACTGACTTCTGTGGGCAAATGCCCCGAATTTCCTCTCTTACACATCTGCATCTTCCTTTCTAGGGCTGAGTTATAACCCACCCTCCACTTCACTAACTTGTTAGCAGGTGATGAATTACAGAGGGGGAGAATTTCATCCATTTTTTCATGGTGACATTTACAGGAGTTGGTTAGCATGGTGGTGAGGGATGATGGTTTCCCCCTCAAACTTTAAAGTTAAAGTTTTAGTTTAGTTCTTGCTTGTTGTGGCGATGGCAGTAACCAAATTCTTAATAGCAGCTACGAATCAACAGCCATCATTTCCCAATCTGACTCTACAATGACCTCGGACTTATACTAAATAATGACATAGCATCGTTTTGAAAAGACTCTGTAAGAGGAAATAGCAGTTATCAGTTCATGGGTGCTAAGAAGAACTCCATTATTGTTGCCACCACCGGGGTCAGGGTAGGGTTTAAATCACAAGCACAGAAGAGAAGAAAAAGAGTTACTCTTTCTGGTTGCCACCACAGCTTGCTCCCCAAAACTGTGGGATAATGTTGGTGGTCTCCCTAGCCTGCAAAAATCCCAGTGAAAAGTTTGAAAAACTAAACTGTTGGATCAACCTTTGAAAAGGAACCATGCCATGGTAAGCCATTTGGGATCTAGTCCTGGTAAATAGCAAACCTGCCAAAGTACTCATGAGCAGTGCCATTCCAGCAGCTGAACAACAGGAGGAATCCAACATTGTGGGGCATGATACTAAGTTTCCTTGTTCAGAAGTGAGTCCCAAGGAATCCAGTGGGAATGACTGGCTGGTCAGCATGTATAGGATTGATGCCATACAGCTTGTTCCTGTGCAGTGGCGTAGCGTGGGTTGTCAGCACCCGGGGCAAGGCAAGTAACTTGCGCCCCCTAATCCGTGGATTTGCGCCCCATAACCCGTGGATTTGCGCCCCCTAACCTGTGGATTTGCCCTAACCCCAGATGTTGCGCCCGGTGCGACCGGCCCCCCCTGCACTGCTACGCCACTGTTCCTGTGCATTTCTCTTTGGAAGTAAGTCCCACTCTGTTCAGTGCTTCTCAAATGTACACATTTCCGGAAAATATGGTAAAAAATATGCAAACTCCAGTGAAAAAAAATGTATACAGATGTGACTTTTAAACAAACAAAACAAATTCCACTATTGGATGCAGAGACAGGAGAAAATGGAGCACTGAATTTTTTAAAAGGTAACTGAATGGACTTGGAAGATCCATCTATCCCTGTTGCTACCTTGAGTGACATTAGATCTGACAGTGGCAGCAGCTTTCAGCAGTCCCCATTGATAACATAATTCCCCATTGGGAACCACATGAATAATGTGCCATTCCCAGAGGCATTATAAGTAAAAAAAAAAAAAAAAAAAAAAAGATGGGCCACCCCCTAGTGCAAGCCCTAATGCATACTGACTAGCAATTGTGTTCCTGTTACACACACTCAAATTAACATCCAGATCCTATGCACTGAGAGCCAGTGTGGTGTAGTGGTTAAGAGCGGTGGGCTCATAATCTGGTGAACCGGGTTTGTGTCTCTGCTCCTCCACATGCAGCTGCTGGGTGACCTTGGGCCAGTCACACTTCTCTGAAGTCTCTCAGCCTCACTCACCTCACTGAGTGTTTGTTGTGGGGGAGGAAGGGAAAAGGAGAATATTAGCTGCTTTGAGACTCCTTTGGGTAGTGATAAAGTGGGATATCAAATCCAAACACTCTCTCTCTCTCTCTCTCTCTCTCTCTCTCTCTCTCTCTCTCTCTTCAGAAAGAGAGAGAGAGAGAGAAAACTTTGGAATCGATCCTCTTCAGCCTGCCTCACCCATTCAGGGAGTGGGAGCACTCTTCACTTTGCCTAGAGTAGCCACTGAACTTTGACCTAAAGCAGGTCAAAATTTAAGGTCTTGTGAGGGAGGCCAAAATAAGTTTGAAAAGATGGTGATGGTGGTTGTGCAAGCATTCCATCCCTCTATCAGTCGCCTCAATGAAAAATCAAAAAGGAGTTTTTGACATTGCCCCCTGCCACTCGCAGAGAGATGCTCTTTATTCTTCTCTTCTGTGCAGAACAGAAGGGATGGTGGGTGTCCAGTCCTGGAATTGATGAAATGTAGGCATGTAAGAGAGCCTGAGGCACTGTAAACAGGAACTGAGCAGGAAGAGCTGGCAGCCTCTTGCACGTTATTGTGGAAATGTTTACTGAGACATTTTAACAGTGTCATAGGTGGTATCAGCACATTGGTGCATGTGGGTGCCTCACTGGTGGCTGCTAAAGGAAGGGGAATGCATGTAAGCAGGAGCATTGCACAGTCCAAGGAACAATGGGCAAACATATGAGAACTGCCTCTTGCATGTAAAAAGGTAAAAGGACCTCTGACCTTTAAGTCCCGTTGCAGACGACTCTGGGGTTGCAGTGCTCATCTCGCTTTACTGGCCGAGGTAGCCGGCGTTTGTCTGCAGACAGCTTCTGGGTCATGTGGCCAGCATGACTAAGCCACTTCTGGTGAACCAGAAACACCATTTACCTTCCTGCTGGAGTGGTACCTATTTATCTACTTGCGCTTTGACGTGCTTTCGAACTGCTAGGTTGGCAGGAGCTGGGACAGAGCAACAGGAGCTCACCCCATCGCAGAGATTCGAACTGCCAACCTTCTGATCGGAAAGCCCTAGGCTCTGTTGTTTAGACCACAGCGCCACCCGCATCCCTGTGCCTCCTGCATACAGTTAAAAATAAAACACTCTGGAAATGTCTTCCTTATGCAGCACTTGAGAACAGTGTCACTCTGTGACTTGGTGGTGTTAGACGCATGAAAATAGAGGGCTTCTAGCTCCGTTGAACCAGGAATGCAAGACATTTTTATAGTTAGTAGGTGTGATGCTTGTTCATCACAATGTGCAGTGCCATAATTAGCCTGAGCTAATTGTTTCCCCCAGATCTGCATCAGAGCAGCTCTATGATGTCCACAAATCTGCTTTCTAAATGTCTCTTTTCCAAAGGTGACGCTTACCTGAAGCACGTTACAGCTGCACAGGCTGCGAGTCGGGGATCAAAAGCAGCAATTAAATTAGGAATAATTGGTATTTATCTAATCCACAGTGTTAGTTTAAAGTATATAATAGCACTGGCACTTGGTGTTTTCCTAAGGAGACAAAGAAGGATAGTTTCTGGCAGGGAGTCATTGCAGCTTGCTGGCACAGTAACTATTCAGAAGAGAGGATATCAATCAATTCCTGCACTTTTCATTGATCTTCCACGCAGGCATGCAAACTATCTGAATTTAAACCACAGGTCCAGAAGCAAATAGTGGCCAGTCTTGGCAGCATCCTATTTTACCCTTTGCATCTCCTTATCAATCTTATGCTGGGGTCCAGAACTGGATTAAGAAGAACCAAAACAAACACACACAATTAATTTCCCATTAAAGCTTGCATTGGAAATAAACGATTCAGCTGTGCTGACAACATGGACTTATGTGGAATAATTGATTCCATACATTTTTTATTTTTAAAAAATTATTATATTCAGTATGCAGTACATTTTTAATTTTTGTTACTCATTTCTGCTAAGATCATCCATATTCCCCAAACAATGCAGACCTAGAAAACGCCAAATGGAGAAATATGTTTCAATCATTGCTTTTGATGGATGACAAACTGCAAGGAAATCAATTGAAAACTCATATTCTCTCTTAAATAAAAGCACTTTCACTCGAACGGGCATTACTCCTGACACCATGGGGTTGTCACAGTGCTTACCGTGATCAGCATGTATATACCTGAAATCCTCACAGGTACACAGTCTGGAGGTCACATCAGGCTAGGACCAACGCCATCCAGATTAATTTATGGAATTTGCCACCACCAGATACCATGTGAACAGATTGCTTGAAGAAAGATGATTTAGAGGAAGTTGCAAAAATGGGTCTGTGCACATCTAACTAGCTATGAGGCACTATGGCCCTGAACACAAGATAGGTAAAGGTAAAGGTAAAGGGACCCCTGACCATTAGGTCCAGTCGTGGCCAACTCTGGGGTTGCGGCGCTCATCTCGCTTTATTGGCCGAGGGAGCCGGCGTACAGCTTCCGGGTCATGTGGCCAACATGACTAAGCCGCTTCTGGCGAACCAGAGCAGCACACGGAAACACCGTTTACCTTCCCTCCGGAGTGGTACCTATTTATCTACTTGCACTTTGACGTGCTTTCGAACTGCTAGGTTGGCAGAAGCAGGGACCGAGCAACGGGAGCTCACCCCATTGCGGGGATTCAAACTGCCGAACTTCTGATCGGCAAGTCCTAGGCTCTGTGGTTTAACCCACAGCGCCACCTGCGTCCCTGAACACAAGATACTGGGGACCAAAAGCAGAAGATGGGCATTATCTTCATACTCTTCTTGTGAATCCCTAGAAGGACTTGCCAGGCTGCTGTTGCAAGCAGAATGATGGATTAGATGGATCTGTTTGATCCAGTGGGAGTCTTCTTGGCCGCAAGTTCAGGAAACTTGAAATATATGAAGTTGTTTTTTTGTTTTTTTACACAATTGCTCTAACTAGCAACGAGTACATGCAGACTGGGTATATAGGCACATGCGTTTTGATGTATACATTTGATGAAACGCCCAGGGTTTTCCCCCACCTTAGTGCAGGGTTGGAGATGAAGATTGCACAGAGGATGTTGTGGATAAGCTCTTAGACAGGTGTGGAGAATCTGTGGCCCTTCAAATATTGTTGGAGTTCAACTCTCAGTCACCCCAGCTAGCATGGCCAATGGTCAGGAAAGATTGGGGTTGTAGTCCAACAATGTCTGGAAAGCCAGAGGTGAATACTGCACCTGTCCCCTTGAATCTAGCAATTTCCTCCAAGAATGGGAGCTCTGGTGTTTGTGTGTGTGGAGCTCATCCATCTGGAATTGATTCCATGTTCATTTCAGTATTGGAGCCTTCCAATGCAGATATCCTTGGTGCACACAGATCAGCTGTATCCCTTACCTGACATGTATGTACAGCCAAACCTTGGTTGTTGAATGTAATCTGTTCTGGAAGCCCGTTCAACTTCCGAAACATTCGACAACCAAGGCACGGCTTCCAATTGGTTGCAGGAACTTCCTGCACTCAAGCGGAAGCCACGTTGAACATTTGACTTCTAAAAAAACATTCGAAAACTGGAGCATTTACTTCTGGGTTTTCAGCATTCGGGAGCTGAAATATTCCAAAACTCAGAAGTTTGGGAACTGAGGTTTGACTGTACAGTGGTACCTCGGGTTACATACGCTTCAGGTTACATACACTTCAGGTTACAGACTCTGCTAACCCAGAAATAGTACCTCGGGTTAAGAACTTTGCTTCAGGATGAGAACAGAAATCATGCTCCGGCGGCGCAGCAGCAGCAGCAGGAGGCCCCATTAGCTAAAGTGGTACCTCAGGTTAAGAACAGTTGAAGTGTATGTAACCCAAGGTACCACTGTACACATATATTTTATTTATTGCATTTATTTGCTGCCTTTCTTCCTCCAAGGATCTCAAGGTGGCATAAACATTTCTCCCTCCCTCTCCTCATTTATTTCCCACAACAACCATGTGAGGTCTGTTAGGCTGAGAGGTGTCCAAGCGTCACTCAGTGAACTTCATGGAGGAGTGGGGATTGAAATCCGTTCTTCCAGTTCCTAGTCCAACACTAACCACTATACTACACTGGCCCTATATGCATCTGTCGACTTCACACTGACTTTTCCGCCATTTTTTAAAGGGGGAAATTAGGCCTTTAGAGCAGGTGAAATTTATCATCACGTGGGCATTTAAGGAGGGTGATTTTTCCCCTCAGAAAGGCACATCCTCTGTTTGTCTCTTGCTGCTTATAGGCTTGAGAACAGTTGTAAATGCAGTTTCAAATCACCAGTTAACACTCCCCGCCACTGCCTTCTTTGAACACCTTTAAAAGAATGCCTTCTAAAGGTATTTATACTGTGACACAAACAAGAAAGGTTTCAAGGGACTGTCTGGGGAGTGTTTTCTTCTTCCAGCAATAGAGACAATTGTCTGGATGCGTTAACAAGAAACTGTAGTGTAAATTAAGGAATACAGGATTAGACCTGAACTGACTGGAAAGAAAAAGAAATCACCAGTCTAGCGGTCCGCACCTGAAATAATTCTTGTGGCTCATGCCATATGCGGCTGGTCATTACCATAGCAACAGACAATGTTGTGTTACATCATGAGAGGCATGCAGGGAAACATACGTTCAGAGTGAAGCACTTCTGAGGTGCAAACAAACATTGGCCGGCACTGAAATGAGGAAAGAGTAATAAAAATGTAAATAAATGTGATTATAAGCATTTGCCATTCTCTTGCATGTAGCTGTTAAAGTAGCGGAAGTAAAAGGTCAATGGCATGCAGTAGGGAATCACAAGGAGCTGTACGCTTGGATTTGTTTTCTTGAATTTTAAGCTTTTCACTGACCTCAATCTTTCTTAGTCTGTGTATGCGCCATACATTTAAAACACATTTAAAACCCCCCTTGGGGAATTGTGGGAACTGCTGTTTACTCCCTGGCAGAGCTACAATTCCCAGCATCCTAATAATAATAATAATAATAATAATAATAATTTATTTATACCCCACCCATCTGGCTGAGCTTCCCCAGCCACTCTGGGCGGCTCCCAATCAAGTGTTAAAAACAATAAAGCCTTAAATATTAAAAACTTCCCTAAACAGGGCTGCCTTCAGATGTCTTTTAAAGAGAAGATAGCTGCTTATTTCCTTCACATCTGAAGAGAGGGCATTCCACAGGGCGGGCGCCACTACCTAGAAGGCCCTCTGCCTGGTTCCCTGTAACCTCACTTCTCACAATGAGGGAACTGCCAGAAGGCCCTCGGCGCTGGATCTCAGTGTCCGGGCTGAACAATGGGGGTGGAGACGCTCCTTCAGGTATACTGGACCGAGGCCGTTTAGGGCTTTAAAGGTCAGCACCAAAACTTTGAATTTTGCTCAGAAACGTACTGGGAGCCAATGCAGATCTCTCAGAACTGGTGTTATGTGGTCGCAGCGGCTATACTACAGTTCTTGGGATTCTTTTGATGGGTGGGTGGATGTGTACACAGTCTTAAGTCTTAAAGAGAAGAATAAAAGGAAGTAGGCCACAAGAACTACTCTTCTTCCCTCATCTCCTATGAGAGAAAAGGGAAGTCTGCCATTTTTTTGTGGCAGCCTCATATATATTTGGGGACGCGGGTGGCGCTGTGGGTTAAAGCCTCAGCGCCTAGGACTTGCAGATCGAAAGGTTGGCGGTTCGAATCCCCGCGGCGGGGTGCGCTCCCGTCGTTCGGTCCCAGTGCCTGCCAACCTAGCAGTTCGAAAGCACCCCCGGGTGCAAGTAGATAAATAGGGACCGCTTACTGGCGGGAAGGTAAACGGCGTTACCGTGTGCTGTGCTGGCTCACCAGATGCAGCTTGTCACGCTGTCTGCGGACAGCGCTGGCCCCCGGCCTCTAGAGTGAGATGGGCAGACAACCCTAGAGTCTGTCAAGACTGGCCCTATGGGCAGGGGTACCTTTACCTTTACATATATATTTATTTCTGAGAATTCTTACTCGCTCTTCACCACAAGATCCCAGAGTGGAAAAGTGCACCACAACAATGCAATTCTCATAATGGACAACTTCATTCCACGTGTATTCTAGAATCTGCCAGTGTGAAAGAATGTCCCACATAATGGATTGTTCTAAATGTTTTAAAATTATGTATTGGTTATTGGTTTGTTTTTGTTATTATTATTTATTTTGGGTGGTGTAGTGGTTAAGAGCGGTGGACTCGTAATCTGGGGAACCAGGTTCGCTTCCCTGCTCCTCCACATGCAGCTGCTGGGTGACCTTGGGCCAGTCACACTTCTCTGAAGTCTCTCAGCCCCACTCACCTCACAGAGCATTTATTGTGGGGGAGGAAGGGAAAGGAGAATGTTAGCCGCTTTGAGACTCCTTCGGGTAGTGATAAAGCGGGATATCAAATCCAAACTCCTCCTCCTCCTCCTCCTCCTCCTCTTCTTCTCTTGTATTTTTATGTTGTGAGCCACCCTGAGATCTTTGGATGAATGGCAATATACAAAATGAATGAATGAAGTCAAGCTGTAAGACTATAGTGGAATCCATTCTTCTATCAACATCCTGTGTATTTTCCCAGCTCTACCAGTAACAGCCTATGCTGTGGGATGGATCGGGAGAAACACAGGGGGTGGGATAATTTAATGTCACCAGGCTGTGGTATACAGAACATTTCAGAGGGGGAGAATTCATCACTGCTTTGGCCCGTTGCTGAAAGGCAGATTTGCGTGCAAATTTCAGTCCTTAGTATTTCTAGTTAAAGGCAGCAAATGATGTGAAAGGCCTTTTGTCTGAGACCCCAGAGAGCAGCTGATGGCCAGAGTAGACAGTACAGGGCTAGATGGGCAAATAATCTGACTCAATAGAAGATAGCTTCCTATGTTCCTGTTCTGGAGAGTCAGTGGGGTGCCTTGGTTATAGTGTCAGACTAGGACCTGGGCGACCAGGGTTGAAATCCCTACTCAGCCATGAAGTTTGGCCGATGTCTCTCAGCCTCAGGCAGTTCCTGGGGTTGTTGTGATGATAGAATGGGGTAGAGGAAGAACAATATATATCACATTGAGCTCCTTGAAGGATATAAATGTAATAATATACAAGGCCCTGCTGCTTTAGGGACAAGGCCAGTGTGTGACCTCCAGATTATCTGCCACTGCTTCTCCTTTTATCCTAACTCCTGAGAAGGCAGAACTCTAAGTTTATATCTAGAATTATTCTGATCATCTCAAAGAAAGGTTTGCCAATGTTCACCTTGCTTCACCTTGGTCAAAACAGGTAGGTTGAAAGAGAAGTCTATCACACAGGGATTGAGCTGTCAAAAGGTATAGTACATATTCTGACCCATCGCTCTATATTTACTTTTTAATATTGAAGATGAAGAATATGATGTAAACAATCTCTGTACTCGGCTCAGTCACAGTCATGGTTACAGTTATATTTCCTCCCTTGATTTGTACACCCTATTGATTTTTTGCAGGTGTACTGTCAAAAACAAATGTGTGTGTGTGTGTGTGTGTGTGTGTGTGTGTGTGTGTGTGTATACGGACAGTGGCAGACTCCAGGTTCCATATTAAGAAGACTTATTAAAATCAGGGATGGTGATTAGGGATGAAGGGGAAATTCAATTTAGTGGGTATTTTAAGACGAATCTATCAAATTTCTGAAGCATTAAGCAAACCAAAACATAGCTATTATTTGAAATTTGCACTCATCTGAATTCTGCAGTGCAGTTCGTCCATCGACTTATGTTTACAAAACCGCAGATATATGGAGAAAGTGTGCAATAATATGATGTTAGTGAAAATGACATCCAAAAATGCATTATATTAGGGGAAATTGTTTGTAAAAACATGTACATCAGCCAAAGCAGCATTATAAAAAATGTGTTTACCTAGAGAAATTTGCATTAAATTGCTGGCGAATTTTCATGTGTTGTTTTTTTTTAAAAAAAATGTGGAAACTGGTGTGGAAATGTGGGGGGGGGGGAAATGTCTTAGTTGCTGCACATTGTGGAGACAGGTAGCACAAGGAGAAACTAAATTGTTTCTTCTCTCTCTTTAAAAAAAAACCAACCCTACACTAGGCAATGAGTGAGATGCAAAGATCACCTTGCTAATGTTCAGGAGAGGACAATTTTTCTTGGCAATAACCCTTTTTTTTAAATCCTGTAGAATCAGGGTAGGAATTTGATTGGAGGTGGGGGAAGGATCATTCAACGAGATATGTGTTGGATTTTCTTTATCTTAAAGTGGTCAATAATGCTATTCAGGAACTAGGTTGTTTTCAGAGGTGTGTGTTTGCAGTTTAACCTACTTAGCTGCACACCTGTGGTCTCTCGACTTTTTGCCTAATTAAAAGGGGAGTTGCTTTCTGCACCGGGTGCAGGAAGGGATGTGATAGGATAATTGGTTAATTGAAATTGTATTTAATTTGATCGAATGCTTTGTAAGCTGCTGGTGAGGAGGAGTGATGGCTTGCAGCATTTGGCTGTTACGTTTTTGAAAATAAAACTAAGGAAATAAATTGTGGACGGCTTTTTATTTCTACGCCCCATTCGCTGCGCACACTCTGTGTTGATGAAGAAATTCAACAATATGCCCTATGGGCTGAAGCACAACTCTAGGGGCAAAGAGTGGCTTTGTTTTGTTTTGTTACACTTGGGACCTTGCATGCCCAACATTTGGAAAGAGCACCTAAGAAACTGGGCCAATGGCACCTTTCAATAATCCAGGAAGGTGGCAGTAAAAGATAAGAACTTTGAGAGCAGGACTCATCTCAAAGGAACCCCAGCCTATACACCCAGAGGAAAATTGAAGGAATGGGTTTCCCAAAACCCAAAACTGACTGTGCAGGCAGTTTGAAACAGGCACCAAAATCCCTATTTTTCCTTAGCTAAAATCCATTAACTTGAGCTCTGAGTCAATGCATAAACAAAAACCCGGCTGTATAGACAAGTGCTCAGAGCCCTCTCCTTTATCAGTTCGTGACAGCAAGGATGGCCTTGACTGTACCAGTAGAACAGGGGTGACACGTCTAGGTCTTATCTTACATCCTGACCACACTCTGATGCACAGACCTAGTCTGGGAACAGCACCAGAGTGTGTTCTTGGAGTTGGTGACCTCTTGCTCCAAGATAAGAGTAGGAACAGGAATACTCTTTTATGGTCAGGAGTACAGGAAGGAAAACCCTTTTATGGTTAAGAGTGCTGGAGCAGGAACATCTGTGATGTTAACCTGCATGTACAAGCTGACGTGCTTGGATTCCTGGGGAAAAGGTGCCTGGAGGATATATATACTGCATGAAATTTTTCATTCCTTTGGACTTGCTGTGGACTGACCACACAAGTGCCTTTCTGCTGCTCCGGAGAGCAGAAATAAAGAACTCTTTCTCTGAACCAACCCTCGTGTCATTTGACTTCCTTCCTCCCGTCCGGGAGCAACGCAGAGCCCACCAATCGGTAAAGTCTAATAAGGCTACAACATGACAGAAAGGTTGCTGTGCAATGGGGAATCTAGGCTACTGTGCCATTTAGAGGGATTTTTTTTTCAAAGAGACAGATATTATTTTTTCATGTTTTTCTCCATACCTACATTCTTGTAAATGTAGTGTCATCCTTGGATCACTGTCTGGTTCATACTGGATCAAAACATTAGTCATTGTTAATATGCTTCACATTTTGCAGCAGGTTACCCAACTATTTTAATAAGTGCATACGATTTAAATGCTCCTAACAAAATAGAAATAAACTAATTACCTTTTGATCCCTAGCTTAGAAGGTTGATTAAGTACCCTGCTGCAAGCTGTCATAATCTGTAAAATCTAACTGCTTGCGGGCTAAAATACAAACCCTGTTTACAAGGTTTGAAAGTGAAGAAATTACTACCAAAAATATGCTGGAGGGTGTTCTGCCCCTTTGGAGTCTGTTTCTGCCACTGCCCCCCAGAAGTTCTTGCTCCCCCTAACTGAACCCTCATTGACCTCCATTTCTTTGGTCCCTCCCACTTGCCCTCATGCAGAACACATGTGTCCAGTTATGAAGTCATAACTATGAGAAATGCTTTATAATCTCATCCCCTTGTATTGACTTATCAGGTAAAGGTAAAGGGACCCCTGACCATTAGGGCCAGTCGTGACCAATTCTGGGGTTGTGGCACTCATCTCGCTTTATTGACACTTTAATGTGCTTTCGAACTGCTAGGTTGGCAGGAGCAGGGACCGAGCAACGGGAGCTCACGCCGTCGTGGGGATTCGAACCGCCGACCTTCTGATCGGCAAGTCCTAGGCTCTGTGGTTTAACCCACAGCTCCACCCGTGTCCCTTTTTGACTTGCCAGGTACTTCTCTATATTTCTGATCAGCTTCTGTTTACCACAGTGCAGATGACAGGATTACTACATGGCTGCACTGAACATTGCAATAAGTTTGCCAACTGGTGTGTGGCTCTTTGAACCCATCCAAGCCTGACATCAGTGGGTCTTGCGTCAAAGTATTTTGAAACTGGAAGGCAGAGCCCAGGCGGCCGAGGCTGTCATGTACCTTCTGTTCCTCTGCTTTCTTATTTAGACATTTCATTCTCACTTGTCATAAAGTTACTGATCATGATTATGTGATTATGATTATGCATCTTAATAGGCTTATAAAGAACAGAACACGCACTAATAATAGCATTTATAACTGCTGTTTGCAGTTATTTAGGGCCAGCTCTTAGATGTTTTCCATTAACGGAGCCCCCTCTGGGATTATTCTCGTTGTTCTTGGTGCAGCTGCAGTCCTGGGCGCACTGCATTGTTAAATTTATTTTAGTTCCACTTAGATTCCTGCTCTGAGGCTACTTTCCGACGTGGAGCTGAGAGAGGCTTTTATGGAAACCTGATATCATCATGACTGTACAACGTATAAAAATAGTTTGTCATTGCTCAGAGTTCAAAAGAGGGATTGTTGCTAGATGGATCTGGTGTAGCATCTAAGAGATGGAGTTATGAATCAAGAAATCTCCGGTTTTAATCTCATCTCTGTCATGCTTTATCTACTCCAATCCTTATAACAGCCCTACAGGGTTGTTGTTGCTGCTGCTACTATTGTTATTTCTTTATCCATTCACAGAGATCTCAAGGAGACTTAACCAGGATACAGAATGATAATAAGAACGTATGAGAACATATAAAATTACACATTCTGTCTCCAATGATGATGTAAGGGTCTGTAGAGCTTCATAAAATATGAGAAGCTCCGTAATACACTGAGGTCTTGACCTGTACTTAGAACTGAACCTGGAAAATATATTGGAAGCCAGTGCAGTTGGGTGAGAAGAATTGATGCTGTATGTCATTGTCGTTGTTAGGAATCTGCCTACTGAATTCTGTGCCAGCTGTAATTTCTGGACAGGCTTCAGAGATAGCCCTGCACATGACACATTGCATTCATCTAACCATGAGGTTACTGAAACAGAGGGAACTGGAGCAAGGTTATTCACATTCAGATAGGGGCATAGTTGGGCTCTGACCAAAGCTGGTTGAAGGGGCTGCAGCCAAGGCTGGTTGAATGTGCTCTGCACCACAGAGGCCACTTGTGCTTTCAATGGCAGTAACAGATTCAGAAGAATCGTCAAGGTATGGACCTGCTCTTTCATGGGAGAGCGCAAGTACTGGTTGAAAGCCATTTATCTGGACAGTGGAACCACTCAATAAATGGGCAGGATCCAGCTAAATACCCTGCTGGCAGAAGCCCTCATAAGGACTTCTGCAACTGCATCTGGGATCCCCGCTCTCTTCCCTCCATGTGCTCTCCTAATTGGCTTGGCGTGTGTGGAAGAACTCCAGGAACAGGTATCAGGGAAGAAGAGAGGAGATCATTCCACCATGCAGACAGAAATAGGCTTAGCACTATGTTGAATCCCTCCTAGTATCTATGGACCACAATTCCCATTATCTCTGACTATTGGCCATGTTTCTCTGGAACTGATGGGGACCAACCATTCCTGTAAGGCCTTAAAATAGCAAGATTTGTACTATACAGATGTTAAGTATTACTGATACTAGTTTAATATTTTTTTAAGCAGCGAAAAAAATACAATACTTTTCTAGAACCAGCCGCAATTCGAAGTGTGTTGTGCAAGCTTTTGAGTTACACAGAGCTCTTCCTCAAGCAGGATATTAAACAAACGCAATTCAAAAGGGACATATAGTAAGCTGGAGGATATGATTTCATGCTCTGCTTTCAATCTTACTTTTAAGTTGTTACTGGGAGGGGAGCCTTCTGCATACATCTTACGTTAGTTTTGTGCTTTATGCAAAACTACAATATGGAATGCTGCGATAGAAAAGCAATGGAGGCAGTCTTTGACAAGACAAAAAACCCAGGAGTTATCTTAATCTGTCTCTGGCACTAATTGGAACTCACAGATTTCTTGTAAGACAGAGAACAGAAGCAACTCTGAACAGAATTACTCTGTGAGATGCTTTCATTAAGACATATATAACCTGGTGTTGTTGCTTTAAAAAAAAACCAAAATCTTATCTAAAAATGTGTGAGCTATTAGTGAAACTGTACTGCATTATTTTATTTACTTGAAACCGAATTCACTGAAAATTCAACAGGCACTCTGAAAAGAAAACCCTTTTTATAATCACGTGTGATGCTGGAAGAATGAAATGTAATAGTTCCCATGCATAGCACTCTAAACTTTGGGGTAGAGCATGATGGTAAAATCCTAAACTGCCAGAAACAGTGACAGAAGGGACAACAATCTCCTGCAGAGGCCTCCTCATTATGGCAATGGAGAGTTCCTCCACCGCTGGTGCAGTGACCGTGACAGGTTATGAAAAGGGACATGTTGGAGATGAGTTTGGGATGGCCTTGAACCCTGGAGATGGCATTGTTTTCCTTCTTGCTGTTGATGTGGGGAGGTTATATCAGCAAGAACATCAAGGAAAACAAAGCACCCCCCCTCACAAACTTTTTGCCCCAGTAAGAACAAGCCCAACAAGGTGTAGGAAGTGGTTGTTCCTCTGCCATGGACTTCCCACCTCTATAGAATTTACCTGCCCATTGTCTTAGTCATAGGCCATTGGCATTATATTTAAAATACATATTCACTATGATTGTTGCCTGTTTAGTGGTCATTCCTGGCTAAACTGTAGGAATACTTGTTTTCTGCATGTACATAATTGTGCCTCTTCTACATTCACTTTGTCCAGAGTAGCTCCAAAAATGCACATCATAATTATGATGGAATCAGGATTCATCCATCTTCCAATACAAACTGTATATTCTACAGTATATTCAAATGTGTCTTCTCACATTCTTACATTTTCAGGGTCTTTCTTTCTTGCTTGCTTGCTTGCTTGCTTGCTTGCTTTTTTAACCCATTTCTACTGAAAATTTTCTAATATTTTACATCTAGCAGCAACAAAAGATAGACAGCATATTGATGGGTCAGCAAAACAAACTTGTGCGCTTAAATATCAGCAGAGAAAATTCAATCTCTTAAGGACCCTGAAAAGATGAAAACTTTAAATCCATCTGTCCCAAAATGATTTATGGCTGTTAGTAAAAAGTCTTGTGTAACTGGTTTTGGTACAGACTATGGATGGTATTAGATGTTAGCCATACTCAAAGCCGACTCATCAAAAGTTATGTAACTCAATACCATTCATTTTCAATGAGTCTTCTCTGAGGATGACTAATATTTAATACCACCCACTTGCTAGTAGGGCTACAAGCCATTGCCGTGAACTCCTTGTGCATCAAATATCAACCGTTGGGGGGCTGTTTAGATGTAACTTGTTTTAGACTGAACCTGAAGAAACTAGTAGCATCAGGCAAAAGGTCCATTTTCTAGGAATCTGTCCCTAAATTTAAATAAGCATGAAATGAAAAGTAGACTTCAAAGAAGACAATCAACCTACAAGCAACTCACAGTTGGGCTGCGTCAGGAGCTTGTATTGCTGTCATCTTCTCAGCTTGAGGTGGCCGTGCCACTATATTCTGAGGTCCTTGACTTCAAGGTCTGTCCCATGCCACTGGAGAAAGAGGCTGCTGAACAGGAAAGTTTCATTTCAGTGACATAAGATGTTCTCAGCAGAGGCAAAACTAAACACCTAGACTGGGCTGAAGTCCCATTTAGGCCCAGAGATGTCTGTTAGTTACTAAAGTAACATTTGAGATGCCATTCTGAGCAGCATATGGAGCTGTCCAGAGTGCTACCCAAACTTGAAATTTGCATCGCCGTGTTGGAAATTGGATGCTGCCTTGCTTTTCCTTACCAGAAACTGAAGGTTGACTTGGCTGGCTAGTTTCTCTGGTTGAATCCCAAACAGTTACCTAGAAACCCCATCTGACTGAGACAATCACCAAGGACAGAACATCTGAAAAACTTTTTTGGGAAGCCCACAAATGGGCTGGGGTGAGAGCGGGGGCAGGGGAGAGATTCATCACAGAAGCATCATTTCCCTCATGTCACCTTTGGATCCTATTTAAAGGTTTTTAGGTAGTATAAAAAAGAGATCCCACCATCATCACTTGGCATTGCACAATGCATGTTTTTACAGTGACAATTCTCTGTCCACAGGCTCATAATCTAAAGTCAATTGGTCCTATGCAAAATGTAAGTGAATGGATAGGAAATGTGAGTTAGGGAAACATACAACAGGAAACTTGGAAAAATGGATTATTTATCCAAAACTAGAATAGCTCAGGGATTTATAAAAGGAAAGGCAGCAAAATGATGTTGTTGTTGTTTAGTCGTTTAGTCGTGTCCGACTCTTCGTGACCCCATGGACCAGAGCACGCCAGGCACTCCTGTCTTCCACTGCCTCCCACAGTTTGGTCAAACTCATGCTGGTAGCTTCAAGAACACTGTCCAACCAACTCGTCTTCTGTCGTCCCCTTCTCCTGGTGCCCTCCCAACATTTCCCAACATCAGGGTCTTTTCCAGGGAGTCTTTTCTTCTCATGAGGTGGCCAAAGTACAGGAGCCTCAGCTTCACGATCTGCCCTTCCAGTGAGCACTCAGGGCTGATTTTCTTAAGAATGGCTAGGTTTGATCTTTTTGCAGTCCATGGGACTCTCAAGAGTCTCCTCCAGCACCATAATTCAAAAGCATCAATTCTTTGGCGATCAGCCTTCTTTATGGTCCAGCTCTCACTTCCATACATCACTACTGGGAAAACCATAGCTTTAACTATACAGACCTTTGTTGGCAAGGTGATGTCTCTGCTTTTTAAGATGCTGTCTAGGTTTGTCTTTGCTTTTCTCCCAAGAAGCAGGCGTCTTTTAATTTCGTGGCTGCTGTTACCATCTGCAGTGATCATGGAGCCCAAGAAAGTAAAATCTCTCACTGCCTCCATTTCTTCCCCTTCTATTTGCCAGGAGGTGATGGGACCAGTGGCCATGATCTTCGTTTTTTGATGTTGAGTTTCAAACCATATTTTGCACTCTCCTCTTTCACCCTCATTAAAAGGTTCTTTAATTCCTCCTCACTTTCTGCCATCAATGTTGTGTCATCTGCATATCTGAGGTTGTTGATATTCCTTCCGGCAATCTTAATTCCGGCTAAGGATACCTATATTATTATTCTTATAAAGAGAGATAGATGCAGAAAGATATTGCTCTGGCTCTTTCCTGTTCCAAGTACAGGAAGAAACCAGAGAAAATGGCCGGAATAAAAAGAGCCCTGCTCATCCACCATCCCGTTTTCCCAATGGTCATCCTGTTGGTTTCTGCTTTCCTTCACTGTGCAGCGAAAGGGCTTGTCACGAGACAGGTGTTTACATTCCACAGTCTGTACTGTTGGAGTTTCTCACGGGAAAGGGAGACTGGATGTGACGTACACTGGTTTCCTGTTTTTCACTGTGTGATTCTCTCCAAGCTGTCGAGGAGAGAGGATGCATCCTCTGCTCCGGCAGAGGCAAGATGTCTTTCTGTAATATATCTGCTTTGAACTGTAAATAAAGCAATATTGAGTATGTAGTACGTACTCCTCATCCTTCTGCTGGGCACGGAACTCTGCTTTACACCAACACGTGGTTATGGGCTCCAGAAGTCGAATCGGAGTGCCGGCAAAGGATCGGAATGCAGAGGGACAGATCGGATTGGAATCTGCTCTGCGCGTAAAAGTGATTGATGAGGTATGTACTACTGCTCCGGGCAGCCTGCCAGCTTCCAGTTAATGGCTTTATGGCTGGACTTTGAACTTTTAAAGCCGTTTTGCCGGGAATACGCAAAAGGCTCCCAGGCACAAGTTACTATGCTGGGGAAATCGAAAGTAACTTTTAAAAGCGCTTTTGGAATGAGGCAGCTGCAGCAGTGACGCAGCAAGATTTAAAGCAGCATATATAACGCTGAAGGCTAATGCCAGAGTCATGATGGCCCTTCAGGATGCTTGTGGGATTCCTAAGCTCAACAAGAAAAACTATGCGGACTGGGTTTTGTATGCAGAGGCAATTCTGCGGAAAGAGGGTTTGTTTGAGGTGATTACAGAAACCCCCCCAGCTCCAGTTACAGATGCATGGAAAGCTAAGGATTCCAAAGCACGGGGAACACTAACATTGATAGTATCCCCAGAAGAGCTCTGTCTATTGCGTGATAAGACCTCAGCCAGAGAAATTTGGGATTCTTTGAGAGAGGCTCACTTAAGGACAGAAGCTGGATCTACTATGTTTTACTTTAACAAGCTGCATAATATGGCTCTTGCTGAAGGTGGAGATGTGCGTTTACATCTGATGGAGATGCAAAATCTGAGACATGAGCTGCAACAGAGAGGACTCAACTTTCCAGAGGCTGTGTATTCTTTCATGATACTACAATCTTTGGGTTCAGGTTGGGAGTCTGTTGCAACCCAGATTGCTGTGCAGCCAACAGCGCAGCTGACAGTGGACTTTGTTACTGCCGTGGTATTAAATGAAGCAGATCGCCGGGGTGCTAGCTGCATGGGCAAGGGGGAGTCTTCACAGACGTCATCCCATAGTGCAGTGGAACCACCAGATGGCGCCAAAGCTTTGAAGGCAGTGAAATGCTACTCGTGTGGACGTCTAGGCCATATGAAGAGGGAATGCAGATATCCCAAGGCCAAGACAGAGCAGCGCAGCGAAAGCTCATCGCGTGGAAAAGGCCGAGGCAAAGGCAAAGGTCCGGTGTCTAGGACAACGCAGCACAAGGCTATGGTTTCACGCTTCACTCCAAAGGTTGCAGAGGTCCAGAAGACGTCTAGATCTTTCTTCGTTGTTGATTCGGCGGCGACCCACCACATGTGTAACGATAAGAGACTGTTTGTGTCTTTTACGCCGCAGGAAGGTGCGATTCACCAGGCGGATGACCACACGATTCCCAGTAAAGGCTACGGAACTGTTGTTCTTCACAGTTTGGAATTATCGATACAGAATGTCCTTTACGTGCCAGATTCCAAACATAATTTGCTCAGCGTAGGACAGCTGAATGAGCGGAACATTGACGTGTCCTTCAAGAACAAGAAGTGCATCATCACAAAGAAAAATGACTATGTATTGCATGCTGAATATGTTGATCGTTTGTTTGTTTTGTATTATGATGATGTTGTGCAGGATGACACTTGTTGCATTGCAGGTTCTAACAAAAGTTTGCATGCAGAATGTATTCATGATTTTCATCGAAAATTTGGTCATTTGCATTTTGAGGCAGTATCTAAAATGCCTGCCTTGGTTGAAGGTATGACTATTAAACCCTGCAAGTACCACATGAAGTGCAAAGCATGCGCAGCAAACAAGGTGAAAATGGCTGCGAAAGGTAAGGTGTCTAGTAGGCAAGCTACGGAACCATACCAGATTGTTCATGCTGATTTGGTTGGACCACTAGCGCCCTCTTTGGGTGGAAATAGGTACTTCATGGTTCTCATTGACGCATTTTCGAGGTATATTTTTGTGTACAATCTCAAGCAGAAATCAGAGGCTTTTCCTAGGTTCAAGGAATTCTGTGCTTGGTTGGAAAATGTGCATGGTAAGAAGATAAAGACTCTTTTCAGTGATCGCGGGGGAGAATTCACTTCTCAGCAGTTTGAAGCTTTTCTGACTGAGAAAGGAATTCAACACGATTTGTCTAGTCCTCGCTCGCCATGGCAGAATGGACTTGCGGAACGGGCAAATCAGACATTGCTTCAAGGGTTAAAAACCTTGCTGCATGATGCCAATCTTCCAGAGAGTTATTGGGCCGAATCTCTCTCGTGTTTTGTTTACAGTTACAATCGCAGGTTATCTTCAGCGATTGGCTGTACCCCCTATGAGAAGATGTTTGGCAAGAAGCCATACATCAAACACATGAAAATTTTTGGTTCTGACATGTGGGTTCACTCACCACAAAATTCCAAGTTAGACAAGCGTGGATTGCATGGTATCTTTCTAGGTTATCAGAAAGGGTCTTACAGAATAATGATGACTGACTCTAAGACCATTAAGCTCACAAGAAGTGTTGAGTACAATGCAAAGTGGGGGGAGAATGTGGGAATTTTCCAATGTTATCCTGATGACAGTGATGAGACTGAGGATAGTCAAAAGCAACCACAACAACCCACTCCCACTGATGAAGGTTCTGAGTCTGAATCAGAAACTGAATCGGGTGATTCAGAGGATTTCAAGAGTGCGAAAGCCTCTATGCGACCCTCTGAATGCTCTGATCGAGAAGAATTGGAGGAACCATTGTTCACAATAGGTCGTTTTTCTCCCAAGAAGGAAGAGGAGAGTGTTGAAGACTTAAGGCTAATTCGTAGGTCACAGAGAGCCACAAAAGGCAAACCTCCAAAGAGATTTGCTGATGAGTTTGCTACGGTAGCAGTAACAGCTGTTAAAAGCTCCAAGAAGGTATTTGAACCTTCAAGTTTCCAAGAAATCCAGGGTTTGGATTCAAAGGAAGCTGAGCCATGGTTAAATGCCATGAAGGCTGAGCTTGATTCCTTAGAAAGGAACAAAACATGGGAGCTAGTTCCAGTAGTTCCAGGAATGAAACTGCTTGGAAGCAAATGGGTCTTCAAAGCGAAGACAGATCAAAATGGCAAGATAGTCAGACACAAAGCCAGATTGGTAGCCAGAGGTTTTGCACAGGTACCAGGTGAAGACGATCACGAGACCTACTCACCCACAGTGAGGTATGAAAGCATTAGGCTTATGCTCAAGCTAGCTGCAGAGGAAAATCTACACATTAGTCACCATGATATTAATACAGCTTTTCTGTACGGATCTCTGGATGAATCACTTTATATGCTTCCACCTGATGGCGTACAGGTAAAACAGGGATTTGTTTGTGCTCTGAAGAAATCCCTTTATGGTCTCAAACAAAGTGCACGGTGTTGGCACACAAAACTCACTGAAGTATTGTTTTCTCTAGGTTTTAAGCAAGGAAAAGCTGATCCATGTGTATTTGTCAAAGAGGAGGGGCAAAAGAAACTGTACTGTTTGTTTTATGTTGATGATTTATTATTCTTTTGGAAAGATGTCGCAATGTACAATAACGCCCTAGCTCAACTGAAAGAGCACTTTGACATGAAAGATCTTGGTGAGGTAAACAACTACCTATCTCTTGAAATAGAGAGAGATCAAGATGGTAACATTCTAGTACACCAGTCACGGAAAATTGCTGATGTGTTAAGCAAACTAAACCTGATGGATGCTAACCCTGTAGACACACCGATGACAACAGGTTATCAGGTAGATGACACTGAAGAAGCATTTTCTGACACTACACTATACAGAAGTGTGCTAGGCAAGCTAAACTTCATTGCCAGATGTTCAAGACCAGACATTGCTGTTAGCTGTAATTTGCTAAGCAGACAAGTCAACAATCCTAGTGTCAAGGATTGGAAAGCTCTGAAACGCATAGCGCGGTATTTGAAAGGCACTATGCATTACAGACTGAGATTTAACAATCAGAAGTCTGGTGGTCTTGAGATATTTGCAGATGCAAGTTTTGGAAGTGACACTGCAGACAGGAAAAGTACGTCTGGAGTTTGCTACATGTACAATCAAGGTCTGTTTGATTGGTCATGCAAGAAGCAAACAACAGTTAGCTTAAGTACTTGTGAAGCTGAACTGAATGCACTGTCTTATTCACTTAAGGATTGTGAATGGTTAGTACAATTGTGCAAAGATATGAAAATTCCTGTCAAATGTCCAATCCAGGTTTACCAGGACAACAAAGCATGTTTGGCTTTGCTGAAGTCTGAAGGTTGTAAGCAAAGCACGAAGCACTTGCAATTAAAGTTGCAGCATGCTAGGGAATGTATTCAGAAGGGACTCGTAACGGTGTCCTATATGCCAGGTAATGAAATTCCTGCTGATGTATTGTCCAAGATTGTATCAAGGGATCAACACTGTACCTATGTGCAGAAGTTGGGTTTGTACTGATATTGTACGAACACGCTGCCCAGTGATGTTCACAGAAAGGGGGAGGATGTTGGTTTCTGCTTTCCTTCACTGTGCAGCGAAAGGGCTTGTCACGAGACAGGTGTTTACATTCCACAGTCTGTACTGTTGGAGTTTCTCACGGGAAAGGGAGACTGGATGTGACGTACACTGGTTTCCTGTTTTTCACTGTGTGATTCTCTCCAAGCTGTCGAGGAGAGAGGATGCATCCTCTGCTCCGGCAGAGGCAAGATGTCTTTCTGTAATATATCTGCTTTGAACTGTAAATAAAGCAATATTGAGTATGTAGTACGTACTCCTCATCCTTCTGCTGGGCACGGAACTCTGCTTTACACCAACACATCCTGCCCATGGGAAGCCCGTAAGCAGCAGCTGAGTGCAGTAGCTCTCTCCCCACCTGTGATTCCTGGCAGCTGGTATTCAGAAGCACGCAATTTAGCTTTGCTCTGTGATCTCCCTCGGTGCAAACTTCTGGTTTCCATTTATTCCAACTGGGGGGTGTAAAATGCTGTACTTGAAGAGACCATTGCCATGCTGTCCGTAACCTTCCCACCATTCCTAGCCTTGGATGGTCTGGCCACGACCACCAGAAATCTCTCAGATGCTCCTCTTTCCTTAAGGCAGCTCCCAGTAAGAAATAGACTTTTTCCACACACATGCTTAGGGTGGATCATCTGAAAGCATCCCTGAAAGATGTCAGTGTTCTCAAACTGGTGACTCTGGGTGCCCTTTGCCTTGCATTACAGTGGTACCTCAGGTTACATACGCTTCAGGTTACATATGCTTCAGGTTACATATGCTTCAGGTTACAGACTCCGCTAACCCAGAAATAGTGCTTCAGGTTAAGAACTTTGCTTCAGGATGAGAACAGAAATTGTGCTCTGGTGGTGCAGCGGCAGCAGGAGGCTCCTTTAGCTAAAGTGCTGCTTCAGGTTAAGAACAGTTTCAGGTTAAGTATGAACCTCCGGAACGAATTAAGTACTTAACCCGAGGTACCACTGTACTCTTTCTTTCTTTCTTTCTTTCTTTCTTTCTTTCTTTCTTTCTTTCTTTCTTTCTTTCTTTCTTTCTTTCACAACATTATATACCACTTGATTGTAATAAAACCTCGAAGTGGTTTGCAAAAAGAATTAAGCAGTAGAATTATAAGTTACACACACACACACTCACACAGGAAGAACAAGGATATAGTTTGAGATCCTCACTTGTAGTTTTATAAATCATTTAATGTGTCAACATGAACAGAAGTTATTGATATTGCTGCTGTTGTATAAGGGATTATTATTATGACCGGAATGTAACTGAAATCAATAAGATTTTGGAATGCAGAAATAAAGAAAATCATCAAAGTGTCAATTCTAGCACACGGGCAGCCACCTTATCTACCGGTAATTATATAATTCGGTATTTGAATGACTGATATTAGTAATTGTATTATAAATTGGTATTGTTATAATGAGGCTATTATTGGATTGTAATTGAAAACTAATAAAAAATATTATTTAAAAAATTACAAAAGTTACAAACAAGTATTTGAAATATTTAAAAATAATTTAAATTAACGATAAACTAAAACTGGATTAAAACACACGACAGCTTCTACATTTCTGGGTAGGGTTGCCTAAACAAAAATGTTTTTAGCAGGTGCCAAAACAAGCACAGTGAAGTTGTCTGTCTAATAGAAAGGGAGTTTCAAAGTGCTGGTGTTGCCACACTAAAATATTATTTGCTTTCAAGTGTGGAACAAGTAAATGGGGCACCTGTAACCGTGCCATTTCCACAGATCAAAGCAGTCACATGGGCATACATATGTAGGCAGAAGGAACAGCTGGCTTGGCTTCTCTTTCACTACTGATCCAGCCTTGCAGATTCTTGGAGAACGGTTCTGCAGCTTGCAGCCCAGGAGGGATCTGGTGACACCAAGAACCAATTTGATCTTAAAGGCCCTGATCTGGTTCCTGGTCTGAACTGCTTATAGACTGTCAGTCCCTGTACTGCGTAACACTGCACTTGCCTCCAGCTTCTCAATGCCACTCATGACATCCATCCTGTTAGGGCTGCTGCTGACAGCTCTCACTGACAGATGTTTCTTAAGATAGGAGTCTGTTTCAGCAACAGGCCCCTAGTCTCTTGGGTAATAGACACCAGTATTTCTGCCTTTTCTTAATGTCCTTGGTTCTAAAGAATGAGCTAGTGAAAATAACAATAATTCATTTGTAGGCACCAAGCTGCCATCACGCTGACTTTGGAACAGATGCACATTAGGGATAGGGGGGGAAATCAGGTATGAAAGTTCACTAGCCATTAATCAAAATATCATGGTAGACAGCTGCCAGAAATGCAGGTCTTAAATTCCACGCAACGATAAGAACAATGTGAGATTACTATCCCTTGTTTAGCCCTTAATATTTCATTGAGACCATTCGATCAAAGGAGAGAGAGGAAGTTCTGCAAATATGGTTACTCTTGTCCTTCAGCTGGGCACTTTTGTCACAGTAAGTGAGCCTGTACTCGCACATCATTTTGAAGGAGTGCCACACATAAATTGCTATGCACTCTGGAGAGATGGTACCTTTGCAGGAGTACCTCATTCTTGGATTATGAACCGTTACAACCAGAGCTTATCACATCATATTACTTTCCTCTTGCTATCCAGTGAAAGCACATTCTCGATAATGTAATATAAATTAAAAATCGTATTCACTATCTTTCAATCATGAGTGTGAAATAGTAGCCTATCTGTTCCATAGTCCCATAGTGTTTGTGCACATGTGTTGTCATGAATGTGTAGAAGGGGGGGGGGACAAAAACAAAACCCGGCTCTTCTCCTTTCATCTTCCTATTTGATGGCAACAGATTGTGGAATGCTATCTAGAGGAGGGGCTATGTTGTCTTTGTCCATGGAGTTTTGCCAACAAAGGTCTGTATAGTAAAAGCTATGGTTTTCCCAGTAGTGATGTATGGAAGTGAGAGCTGGACCATAAAAAAGGTTGATCGCCAAAGAATTGATGCTTTTGAATTATGGTGCTGGAGGTGACTCTTGAGAGTCCCATGGACTGCAAGAAGATCAAACCTCTCCATTCTGAAGAAAATCAGTCCTGAGTGCTCACTGGAAGGACAGATCCTGAAGCTGAGGCTCCAATACTGCCTCATGAGAAGAGAAGACTCCCTGGAAAAGACCCTGATGTTGGGAAAGATTGAGGGCACAAGGAGAAGGGGACGACAGAGGACAAGATGGTTGGATAGTCTTCTCAAAGCTACCAGCATGAGTTTGACCAAACAGCGGGAGGCAGTGGAAGATAGGAGTGCCTGGCGTGCTCTGGTCCATGGGGTCATGAAGAGTCGGACACGACTAAACAACAAACAACATCTAGAGGAGGTGGGGGAAATAGTCCCAAAAAAATTGTGGGATGGGGATTGCTTCTGTCTTATATACACACACACACATCAAAAACTGCCCCAGCCGTTTCAGGGTTGATACAGCGCATCCTCCATGTATTCAGGAACTGAATTTCTGAAGACTTTGGGGGGTAAAGCCAAATTCTGAAGAAAACAACCGGCAAGTTATGCAAACAGAATTTTGTCAGGGCAACCCCCCAAAGACAAAAGCAGGGAGCCAAAACAGAAGTAGTGATTTACCAAGAACACATACCAGAAAATAAGCTCTCTTACTTTTTAAATACAAATTCTTGGAGAATATCAGAAGTTCATGGTGGGAGGTGGGTCCAGGAGAGGATATTCCCTGTGGCATTCCCTCCTCACAGAAATGCTTCTGGCACCTTCATTGTATAGCTTTCCTCATATTCTGAAGAAGCACCTCTTTGACACCTTCGGCATACGTTTTTAGGACCCACCCTATTCTTTTGATAGTAGATTGTTTTAGTTTATTTTGATATAGTATTTTTACATTGCTACAGGCTTCCTTTGGACCTTGTAGAAAAGGGTGGGCAAGACATGGTGCTGATGTTGATGATAATGGTGATGTGCTGTTACATACCAAAAATAAAATAAAGTGCTTTACTTGTGGAATGTTTACAGTCGACGCCTTGTGGGTCGGGTGAATCACTGTCCTGGGTGTATCAGATTGGAAGGAGAACAGCCCAGAGCAGTGACTCATGCAGAAACCCATAATGCAAGGCTCCTTTGTGGGCATATAATCTAGCTACATCTCCTGACTAAAAACCACAATTTGCAAATACATAGCAGAATTATCCACCCCCCAGTGGAGGCTGATTAGAAGGAGACAAAACCAAAGCAGGGAAATGTCTGACAGCAGCCTCTTCTCTCTCTCTCTCTCTCTCTCTCTGTTTATGTGTGTGTAGTATAAACACCAACAACTGGGAAACACTGGCCTGTGAGCACTTCAATTGGAGAACAGCCTTTACCAAAGGTGTCATGGGCTTTGAAGATGCTCAAACTCAGGATGAAAGGGAGAAACATGCTAAGAGGAAGCCACAATTGGCAAACCTTCACCGTGATCAACTCCCACCTGGAAACCTATGCCCCCACTGTGGAAGGATGTGTGGCTCCAGAATTGGCCTCCACAGTCACTTATGGACTCACTGTTAAAACCATGTTTATGTCTTCTTCTATTTGTCCCCGTGTCAGCTTCAGTGTATTGGTTAATTTTTCTAGTAAGGCTGTTTCCCATACTATTTGGTACCGTTGGTTCATGCTTACTTCTGAGTATGGCTCCCCTTTATCATATATCACAGCCCAACAAGACAATGACAAAAATCCACCAACAGCATACAAATCAATATGGCTAACCTGATCCAAAACACCCACCCACTCCACTCACACATGAAAACAAAGACCACCACAGCCACCCACAAATGAACAGCCACACCCTAGGCCAACCCCAACCTCTCTCACCACCAAAGGAACACAAGTGAGCAGCAGAGAACCTGCACAAGCGATGCTGACACCAAACCCTACATATATTAAGTAAAATAGAAACATCGCCACCCGACCCCACCCCCACTCATCTTTCCCCCCTCCACCTCTTTCCCCCTTTTCTTCCTAATGTCTCAACAAATGAAACCGATTTGTAAAAATAAATTAAAAAAAATACACGGGGTAAAAATATGAGAGAGAGACATTGCACATCATACCTTTGTAAATCAAGAAAATCTTTAATGAAACTACATTAAAAAACAAACAAACACCAGGTTTATGGAAGACAATCTTACTCAGCAACAAGTGATCGCCAGAGAAGAAGAAGAAGTGTGCATGAGGAATACCTTAGGCTCACAGGACCCATTTGATGTACTCAGGGCAGGACTTTGGGGCAGATGTCTCTGATGACCCTACTGAACAAAATGAGCAGGAGGATGCCCAGATGTAGCAGGGCTGCTTTGTTGCATAAGAACACAAGAGTCCTGTTGGATCAGGACAAGGCTCATCTAGTCCAGAATGCTGTTCTCACAGTGGCCAACCAGATACCTATGGAAATCATAACCAGAGCCCAACAGCACTTTACCCTCTGGTGGTATCCAACAGTTGGAGTTCAGAGGCACATAAGGTAAGGTAAAGGGACCCCTGAACATAAGGTCCAGTCATGGCCAACTCTGGGGTTGCGGCGCTCATCTCGCTTTATTGGCCGAGGGAGCCAGCGTACAGCTTCCGGGTCATGTAAAGCTGCTTCTGGTGAACCAGAGCAGCACACGGAAACGCCGTTTACCTTCCCGCCAGAGCGGTACCTATTTATCTACTTGCACTTTGAAGTGCTTTCGAACTGCTAGGTTGGCAGGAGCAGGGACCGAGCAACGGGAGCTCACCCCATCACGGGGATTCAAACCACTGACCTTCTGATCCGCAAGTCCTAGGCTCTGTGGTTTAACCCACAGAGCCACCCGTGATACTGCATTTCAAAGCGAAGCAATATACACTGCCATTTAAAGAGGCACTCCTCCCCAAAACCATTAAGCCCAGAGTCATAAATTACCTAAGTGTGCCACTTTTAATTATTTCATTTATTTATTTGCAGCATCTCAGCAGTTTTCTCAGCATACTCTGGCATACCATTGCGGGGGTGGGGAACGGGTTAGTATCTCCAGCCGGTTGGTCTGAGCCAGCAAAACTGGAACAGCTGCACACTTCTGCCAATCAGTTCCGCTCAAATAATGGAGGGGGGGGAGTGAATGGAGGAACAATGAGAATGTCTCCCCCTCCCCCGCTTTGCTTATGAAGACTTACTGTATGTCACAAGTTTGGCATCAGTACTTTTGACAATGGCAGATCCATGGGAGAGGACCACGTCAGCAGTTTTTGCCTTAATTATAATTAACCGAACTGCCTTGCTGACCTGGCACTTCCAGGTATGATAAAAGTTCTTCCGAGAAGATATCTCAGAAAATGTTAAGCGGCTATAACCAAGGAACAAGACAAGCAGCAAGACACAAAACTGATATATTTTTAACATCAAAACACAGCAATTTTCATTTCAAAATCCTTATTGCTTGCTGCACCAAACAAAGAAATGTTACTGTGCTTTAGACCCAAAGGAGAATGCAATTTTAATGGAACGCTCCTCAGTAAATCTGCCTGCTGTGATAGGCATTTGACTTTTACCAAATTGCTGCTCAGTAATCACACTGTGCTAAAGTCACTCAAGAATAGGAAAAGCAGGGAGAAGGCTTAAGTCAGAGAGGAAGCAGTATAGCAAAGTTGCCATCTCTTGCAATGGGTTCTGGGTTCATTTAAGTGATGGACAAATTCATCCATTCCAGTTCCTCTCAGCTTCTCATATTTCCAGTCATGAATTTGGTCCTCCATATTTCTGTAGTAATTTGCTGTCAAATAAAAATCTGACAGTTTCTCAGTGCAGATTTCTCCCAGTCAACACATGTCTGTGTTTTGACTGATAAATTCATTTTTGCAAGCTATTTCCTCTAATGTAATGCTATACAGTGGTACCTCGGGTTAAGAACTTAATTCGTTCTGGAGGTCCATTCTTAACCTGAACTTGTTCTTAACCTGAGGTACCACTTTAGCTAATGGGGCCTCCCGCTGCCGCAGCACCGCCAGAGCACAATTTCCGTTCTTATCCTGAAGCAAAGTTCTTAACCCAAGGTACTATTTCTGGGTTAGCGGAGTCTGTAACCTGAAGCATCTGTAACCTGAAGCGTCTGTAACCCGAGGTACCACTGTATATATATGAACACAAATTTTATATTTCACTTGGTTGTAACAAAATCTCTAAGTGGTTTACAAGAAATATTGAAGCTATCAGTAAAAACATGTTTGCATCTTTGTAACACAGAGTTAGTCTGCCAACAGGCATAGTACCTGAAGCCAGCTCCTTATAGAGCATGTCCTGTCATCTTCGATTCTGTGTACATGACCAAGCCAACTTAGATGTTGTGGAGACAGAATTGTGAACATGTTGAGGTTAGGGACTGGACATCAGAGGAGGAATGGTGGAGACCACCTTCCCCTCTTCCTGAACCTTCCCGGGAAAAGGAGGATACTATAGATTTACAATGGTGGTTTGCAGAGGGTCACAGCTCAGAGACAGAAGAGGGGCAAAGCTGGGGAAAAATGGAAGAAACAGAGCAGGAGCAGCTGACTGACACATTATCAATAGAGAGCATTCCAGACCCACCTTCTCCCAGAACACGGTGAGCAGTGGAAGTAGGAGAATAGAGGGCTAAGAGACAATTGGCCTTAAGCAGTCACTGTAAAATGGGTGGTGCTGTCGATGACTGAGAAGGGAAGGGCGGAGGAGATTACTCGGAGCAACGCCATTACCCCAAGAGGCGACAAGTCTAAGCCTCTCTTTGTGAATACTGAATAAAGACTTTGGTAAGATCTTCTTCAGGGGGCGCAGGTGGTGCTGTGGGTTATACCACAGAGCCTAGGACTTACTGATCAGAAGGTCGGTGTTTCGAATCCCTGCGACAGGGTGAGCTTCCGTTGCTTGGTCCCAGATCCTGCCAACCTAGCAGTTCGAAAGCACAAAATGCAAGTAGATAAATAGGTACCGCTCCGGCGGGAAGGTAAACAGCATTTCTATGCACTGCTCTGGTTCACCAGAAGCGGCTTAGTCATGCTGGCCACATGACCCGGAAGCTGTACGCCGGCTCCCTCGGCCAATAAACAAAATGAGCGCCGCAACCCCAGAGTCGGCCATGACTAGACCTAATGGTCAGGGGGCCCTTTACCTTTAAGATCGTCTTGTTTATCCATTATTGGCAGCCTGCCATGAGGGAGGGGGGTGGGTTTCCCTGAAGCCTGACACCTATTTGCATTTGTCACATGGATGAACCCACATATCATAGTGAACAATATAATGTCATCATGCTATGGAACCAATCATATTTACCTGTGTGATGTGCTGTCAATGAGCTTCTGCTGAGGAGCCCCTGAGCAAGAACTTGCAGTTGCACATTTTGGGGTCAGGAGAAACCCCAGAACAGCACCCAGGGGGAAGAGAAGGGATACTGTTCCATCTAGCAAGCTGAATTCCACCCATTGGGCTAACTTGTACATTATTATTATTATTATTATTATTATTATTATTATTATTATTATTATTTAATGATGAGATTGAACAGCATGGCCATGGAGAGTGTGCCACTTTTCCAAAAAATAAAATAAAATAATGTTGTACAGGGATTTCGCCTCCATAAGACCCCTTCATGAATCAACATGATTTTTATTTAGTCAAAGGTGGCTCCAAATCCTGCTTAGGCCACTAATGAGCCAAGTGCTTTTTAGCCATAAGAGAATCAGATGAGAAGTGGCTTGGATTGGCATCTGGATAAATTACTTTTGTTTAACCAGGAGCTTTCGGGGGGGGGGGGAATGCAGGGGGAAAACGGCAATATTACCCTAAAAATCAACGTTGTTTTCTCCCTAGCTGCTTTTAAAACTGCTTTGGGGAAATTCCTTGGCTTCCAGTTAAATATAAAAAAGGAGAGGTAACGATCAGGAAAAGAAAATCCTTCTCATTAAGATTCATGAGCAAGGAAAAAGGTATTAGAAAAGGGGATATAAGAAAAATTAAATATGTCTATTAACTTAAGAGTTCAAATAAGCACAGGAGGCTTAAGAAAATCCTATTTTGAAAAGGGAGGTAAGGCCAAAAGATTCTTTGCCAGAAGACTGGCAAGGAAAAACACACACACCCTGTATGTAACATGATGACCCTCCTTTTGGCTAGTGGAAATAAGGGCCAATCTAGATTCATGCAGCTGGTTCATTAGGGTAAATGGGGCAACTTCCCCACCAATCTCAGTCTGCCCTCTGCCTGTCCCCACCTGCCTGTCTTCTGACTTATAACTAATGTTATTTTTCTAGAAAAAGAGGTGTGGGAAGTCATCATGAATGCTTCCCTTGTTCTCTTATATAGCAATGGCGCCCACCTGAGAGGTGTCAGAACTGAGTTCTGGTACAGTGGTACCTCGGTTTAAGAACAGTCCTGTTTATGAACGATTCGGTTTACGAACTCCGCAAAACTGGAAGTAGTGTCCCGGTTTGAGAACTTTACCTCGGTTGAAGAATGGAATCCGAATGGTGGAAGGCCACTGGCAGTGGGAGGCCTCATTAGAGAAAGTATGCCTCAGTTTAAGAACGGTTTCGGTTTAAGAACGGACTTCCAGAACGGATTAAGTTTGTAATCTGAGGTACCACTGTATATACGATGGAAGCTGCCAGGGTGACTGCGGCAACCCAGTCAGATGGGCGGGGAATGAATGAATGAATGAATGAATATTGTACAAAATCTTGTAATAATTATTATTATTATTGTACAAGAGATTGTACAAAATATTCTCAGAAATGCAGGTTGTTGTTGTTGTTGTTTAGTCGTTTAGTCGTGTCCGACTCTTCGTGACCCCATGGACCAGAACATGCCAGGCACTCCTGTCTTCCACTGCCTCCCGCAGTTTGGTCAAACTCATGCTGGTAGCTTCGAGAACACTGTCCAACCATCTTGTCCTCTGTCGTCCCCTTCTCCTTGTGCCCTCCATCTTTCCCAACATCAGGGTCTTTTCCAGGGAGTCTTCTCTTCTCATGAGGTGGTCAAAATATTGGAGCTTTAGCTTCAGGATCTGTCCTTCCAGTGAGCACTCAGGGCTGATTTCCTTAAGAATGGATAGGTTTGATCTTCTTGATCTTCTTCTTGATCTTCTTGCAGTCCATGGGACTCTCAAGAGTCTCCTCCAGCAACCCATAATTCAAAAGCTTCAATTCTTCGGCGATCAGCTTTCTTTATGGTCCAGCTTTCACTTCCATACATCACTACTGGGAAAACCATAGCTTTTACTATACGGAAATGCAGGTAGCCAAGCTTAAATTTCCATTTATTGGAAAACAATTTTTGAGGTGGTTCTTCAGTTATCCAAAGCAGCCTTGTTTGTCTGCTGCATGATGTACACTGGGAACTAGGTGTTTCTGCTACCCCATTCAATGGGCTTTGACTGTGGCCTACTTTTGGCCTGCCCAGTTAGTTTTCAGTTTGGGATCAGGATTTTGCAGTTGTTTTCAGAAAGTGGTGCTGGTAGACTCCTGTTTGAAGCTATGGCCATCGGCATGTGGAGTGGAGAACCTCAAGCCAGAGAACCAAAAACAGCCTTCCAGCTGACCCTTAGAATTCTTCAGGGACCGCAGCCCTCATCAGTGCTGCTCTGTGCTGTCTTTGAGTTCTTTTGCCTGGTGGAATGCGTCCTTGAACTGTGTTGATGCATGAAGCATGGAGAGAAGTGTGTGGGTCTTTGTGTGCACGTATCCATAGAAACCTCTGAATGTTGTGTGGCTGGAATGTAGCCTGCTATTCAAATGCAAAAGCAATATCCATTGCTCTGCCCACTCTTACCTTTGTTGTTGTTTAGTCGTTTATTCGTGTCTGACTCTTCGTGACCCCATGGATCAGAGCACACCAGGCACTTCTGTATTCCACTGCCTCCCACAGTTGGGTCAAACTCATGTTAGTAGTTTCAAGAACACTGGCCTACCATCTCATCCCCTTCTCCTGGCGCTCTCAATCTTTCCCAACATCAGGGTCTTTTCCAGGGAGTCTTCTCTTATCATGAGGCGACCAAAGTATTGGAGCCTCCGCTTCAGGATCTGTCCTTCCAGTGAGCACTCAGGGCTGATTTCCTTCAGAATGGATAGGTTTGATCTTCTTGCAGTCCATGGGACTCTCAAGAGTCTCCTCCAGCACCATAATTCAAAAGCATCAATTCTTCAGCCTTCTTTATGGTCCAGCTCTCACTTCCATACATCACTACTGGGGAAAACATAGCTTTAGTTATACAGACCTTTGTCGGCAAGGTGATGTCTCTGCTTTTTAAGATGCTGTCTAGGTTTGTCATTGCTTTTCTCCCAAGAAGCAGGTGTCTTCTAATTTCGTGGCTGCTGTCACCATCTGCAGTGATCGTGGAGCCCAAGAAAGTAAAATCTCTCACTGCCTCCATTTCTTCCCCTTCTATTTGCCAGGAGGTGATGGGACCAGTGGCCATAACCACTCCTACCTTGGTTACACCCAACTGAGATGGAGCCACCAGAAGGCAAGCGACAAAGAAAGGTGGCCTCTGGGCTGAAAATTGTTCCAAAACCCTGTTGTTTCCTTTTCCTTGTACCTTAGTTACTGCAGCACATTCTGCATTTTAACTAAACTATACTCGAACATTTCATCCTTTGTGAACATGAACCATTTTTAATTCTGATTAGTCCCTTTGACCTTGTCATGCTCTCCCTTTCATTTCTCTTTGTGTGTGTTTTTTGGAAAGCATTTCAACTCTTCACAATTTTATTATGATTTTGTATTTTGCTGTGCTTAAATTCCAAAAGGACTTTAAATAAAGAGGTAAACAAGTAAGAGTCATGCAGAAGTCATTAAGGGATGCAATTAACATGGCATCCTCACAGAGACCCTTTTTTCAAGGACCAAGGATGACAGCTGAATCCTGACCTTTGGTATTTCAGAGTTTCAGAACGGTCTGTGGGACATCTTTATAGCAATTTTTACAACACAATTTCATTTTATTCTGTGGATAGAAATGGCTGCTTGCCTGCCGGCTGGAAGGGACCAGTGGTTGCAGTCGTCGTGGAGTGATCTTCCAGCTTCAGCATGGCTTAGGGAGTGGACCAGAAGGGAAACTATAAAAGTCAACTCCCAAATTCCAGTCCGTATCAATTTCACATGTGTTTATCGTGCTCCATCCTATTTCCACATTAACCTACAATTACTTTTTTAGTACAAAAATCATATTTAAATTCATAAATATGCATTCTATCACAAAATACATATTTAAATACCCTATGCCTACATTTCTAAATGTATTTTCTCCTAAAATATGCATTTTTAATGCAATGTGGTACTTTCTTTGAGATAAGAACTCTATCACAAAATTTGGAAAAGTGCAAGATCGAGAGGGTAAGGATGTTCTCGCAGACCCAATGAAATTTCACTCCATCTGTTCTCCCACCTTATCAGTGCATGGCAGAGGCATGATTTGATCCAGGCTCTTAGTGATTCAGCATAGCTCCAACTCTTCACCACTACTTTACATCAGTTTACAGCTGTAATGCAACCTCTACTCCCATTGATCCATGTCTGCCATTATAATAGCATCACAGAATTATTAAAAACCTGCACCATGGTTACTGTTGCTATGTAAATGGTTCCCCTTGGCATGAATGCATTTAATTCTTCGTCTTCCTTTGTCTTTGGAGGTGTGACTACAATCAAAATATGGAAAGTATTTAAGTGCGTTTGCTGCCGGGTTGAACTTGGGAGGCCTAGAGCGAACCTAATCCTATAGCTGTAGTCACATCTGTTTTACAGTTTGTGTCGGAAGCCATCTAGCGATGGAAGGCAAAGGTAGAAACATATGGAAATAAGCTTGGACGTCAACTTTACATTCAATGGGTTGATTTACCATAGTGTTCAGCTGAAACCTGTAGCAGAAGCGATTTGTCTGTATGAAGCAAGTTCTACAATTCCTTCCCCATGCCACCGCAATGATAATTTGAATGAAAGTTAGCCCTCTGGAAAGAAAGTTGAACCAGAACACCCAGGATCATGTTATACCATTTGTGATGGATTTAGTGTGAGATCTAAGGGAAACCCAGTCTGTATGCCTGCAGTTCCAGGAGTTGGCTTATATTGAATCATGGTAAACCAGAGGTTCCAAAACATTTTTATTCAGCATCCAGCTGTTCAGCTGCTGAAGGCACCAGGACAATATTATTGATGCCTAATGGAGCAAGCCCCCGGCTCACTTGGAGAATAGCGCAAAGCCGTTATGAGCAATTTGGAGCCGTTGCCGAGGCTTTAGGGGAAATTGTTCTATGCAATCAATCTTGTTTGAAGCGAATGAATGAAATATAGTGTTGGAAGCTAATGAATAAAATAAATATAAAGATTCAAGGATAGAGCTGTAATCCTATGTACATGTATTTGGGAGACAGCTGCAAAGAATGCCACAGGCGTTACCGTCCTCCCCATATAAATATGAATTGGATTGTGGCTGACCTATTTATAGGTAAGGATTTCCAGACAATATGGCAGTAAGGGACTTTGTAATTGTCTAAAACTTGATACCACATGTCGATGGTTCTGTGGAGTCTCCAAATATATTCTTTTTCTAGAAAATAAAACTAGCAATCCTTTTCATAGGTTCTTGTGGCATTCCCTCATCCCTAGACAAAGAGACTGATAAGACATTTGGGTCACTGGTATGATCTCGAGGTCTTGAAAGGAAAAGACAAAATATATGGCGATAAATGCAAATTATTTGAGGGAGTATGGCAGTAGCAATGATGAACAAGACTCCCAAATACACTGCTTACACTTCCCAAAGAAAATGAAAGCAGTAACCCCCAAAGTTCAAGTCCCCAGTCACATGTAATTTGATGGGTAGGAAACTGTCATGTTATGTGCTTATTTGAAGCTATGTGCATGCTAATTTAAAAAATGCAAACCTGATCCAAAGTGCAAAATATATTTGGAAAAAATCAACCTGACTCACATATACAAAAGGTGGTTCATATATGCATGTTCATCAGTTGATCACTGAACAACACAGATAGAACTTTGTATCACCTGAAGTGCATTGCTTTTCAGCCACATCAGTTCACACATTCAGACACCAGTCTTTAAGGTCTGGTTCCAACATGCTTGCTCATCATTTAATAATAATAATAATAATAATAATAATAATAATAATAATAATAATAATAATTTTTATTTATATCCCGCACTCCCCAGCCGAAGCTGGGATCAGGGCGGCTAACAACAATAAAATAATACAACATTCTAAAATCATTTCATTAAAATTAATTCAACTCAAATTGATGGCAACCATTAGGCTAAAGTTCTGTGAAGATTGCCAAAGGAGGGAGTCAGGCTGTGCCCTGACCAAAGGCCTGGCGGAACAGCTCTGTCTTGCAGGCCCTGCGGAAAGATGTCAAGTCCCGCAGGGCCCTAGTCTCTTGTGGCAGAGCGTTCCACCAGATTGGAGCCACAGCCGAAAAAGCCCTGGCTCTAGTTGAGGCCAGCCGAACCTCTCTGGATGTTTTTGTTTGAAGACCGTAAGTTCCTCTGTGGGACATACCAGGAGAGGTGGTCCCATAGGTACAAGGGTCCTAGGCTGTATAGGACTTGATCCTGATCCTGTACTCCACCGGGAGCCAGTGCAGCTGGTATAGCACCGGATGAATGTGATATCGCAGCGAGGACCCGCTGGAATTGATGAATGCAACATTGATGAATGCATTCATTGATGAATGCAATGTTTTATTATTTTATTTTTGATTTAATTTCTATACTGCCCTTCATCTGAGGATCATAGGAAGGTTTTCAATAAAAAACACAGAAATACATAACCTAGTAACAAACAAAATAATAATAACCCCCACCCCTGTCCATAGATAGTTTCATGAACCAAAGGCCTGGGAGAAAATGAATGTTTTTGCCTGCCACCTAAAGATATGTAACAAGGCCTCCAGGTGAGACTGCCTGGAGGAAGCATTCTACAAGCTGTCAGCTGCCCCATGATGAGCAATAGCTTGCATGTGTTGATGGACCATTGCAATTATGTTAGCTCTGGACTTTCCTACCTGTTGACATAAGCCGAAATGCAATGGAGTCAGTTCATACATTCAACTGTGAGTTGCCAAGGCCTGGTTCAAACAGGCCCACCAGGGCCGGCCCACCATGAGTTGGGGTGAAGCAGCTGCCTTGGGTGGCTAAAGTCCAAGAGACGGCATCCCCACTGATGCCCTGCCCTGCCCTGCCAGCTCCAATGCTGGTGGAGAAACTGTCACACAGCTTAGGCACAGAAGGCTTTGACAGCAGTGGGCAGCATGGCAGAACGTTCCCATTTCACCTCCGGTGATGAAGCAGGATGTGCCAATCCTGATGCATGCACATTGCTCCATTTCACTACACATGACGGCTGTGTGTGCTTGGTGACAGGCAGGTGAGTGTGTGAACTGATTCCAAGTACACTACAATAATCAAGAAATCCAATGATGTAAATGCATATGTGAGCTGGTCCAGAGAGGATAAGGAAATTGGATTAGCACTTGCTAAACCAGGTCTTTGCCAATTGCTGGCTCTGGGACTTTGAGCCCAGGTGTTCTAACATGCCTTGTAGAAAAGCAAGTGCTCTCTTTTGGTTATTCAGCCTATGTCGTTCATTCAGAATAAAGTTTAAGAGCTTCTGTCAAAGTGATGACTGGCCCCTTGCCTATTGAAATGTCACATCCAATGTCTACAAATCTATGCCTATATGTTTGGAGAGTAATCCATTTTTTATTTCTTTAGTAGTCCTTTATTATCTCCCTTTTCTGCTATCTTCTCTGCTGAATTAAAGCTGCTCAGCAAGTCAGATTTTCTTTCAAATTGCACAGTTGTAAAAAAAGAAAAAAAAGAACCTCAAGCTCTTTGTACAATACTTATTGCTGGTATTATTTTAGAAATCCATGAAATAAAAATGAAAGCGAGCACCATGTAGTCTTCTGAAAGTCAGATAATTGCTTAATTGTAACATTTTTTTCCGTTGTGGTGTTCCACTTAGAAGGCTTGTGTTCTATTCCACTGTGAGCTATCGTGGAAGACCATTATAACATTTAAATCATGATTTTCAATGAAAACTAGTAATATTTAGAGCTGCATGAAATCTCTCAAGTCAATGGGAGCTTTGCATTTACTGAGTGATTTCTTAGACACAAAGTAGGTCTATGTCAAACTGATTTTGAGGGTCACTTTTACCTCCTTATTGGAACTACCATTGAGATTTTTATTCTCCTCCATTCCCTTTGACCAAATTAGGGTGCACTAAATATACTCCAGTTTCAGTTTGCAGATCATACATAGGGATTCTGGCGGGATAGAAACATTTCCTGAAAAACACTGTAAAAATGAACACCTTTATTTGTGGATAGTTGCTGCTTCCTTTTTTCCCCTGGGTTAGGAAAAAATTCCAGCCAATCAAAGATCACATGAAAATGATGACACTCTGATGATGTATACCCAATTAGAATTGACTAAATATTTTTGGGGAAAATAGGGGAGAGGGAACCAAAATCCATGATCAAAAAGTAGGGAGCATATTTGAGGCTACAAAAAACATTCCTGAAAAGCTATGAGTAGTTTTGCCTTTGTTGTTGTTGTTTAGTCGTTTAGTCGTGTCCGACTCTTCGTGACCCCATGGACCAGAGCACACCAGGCACTCCTGTCTTTCACTGCCTCCCACAGTTTAGTCAAACTCATGTTAGCAGCTTCAAGAACACTGGCCTACCATCTCATCCTCTGTCGTCCCCTTCTCCTTGTGCCCTCCATCTTTCCCAACATCAGGGTCTTTTCCAAGGAGTCTTCTCTTCTCATGAGGTAGCCAAAGTATTGGAGCCTCAGCTTAAGGTCTGTCCTTCCAGTGAGCACTCAGGGCTGATTTCCTTCATAATGGAGAGGTTTGATCTTCTTGCAGTAGTTTTGCCTTAGGTCTAGTCAAAACTGTAGTAGAAGTAATGATGATGGCACAAATAGTTTCACCATCAGAAATAATGGAAATCTAGTCTACATAATCTGAATCTTGCACCAGATATTCTCACTGAAACTAAAGCTACAATCCTAACCATGTCTACACACACAAGTCTTACTGAATTAAGCTGGGTTTACTCCCAAGTAAGGGCGGTAGGATTGTAGTCTAATACAAGAAACTCTCCACCTCCAATTGGGGGGGTGGGGGAGAGAGAGAGAGGAGAGAGAGAAAAAGAGGAGGGGAATCCCTATGAAGGATAGTTTAGAAATGTGGTGAAACAACATAGGATGTATCCCAGGAAAAACAGATGCCTGTACACATGTTAAATACTGCCTGTTCCTTTTTCTTGGTTCTGCCTAAAAGAGGCAGCTGAAATTTTGCACCAGTGATTCTCAGGGCTGATAAGAAGTCAGTCTTTTCAGTCTTAAATTGATATTTCTCTTCTCCTCCAACATAAACAGTGTGGCTTGATTCCTGGCCTCGTGGTTGTTGTAATGTTTCTCTCTCCACAAAGCCAAAAAGTAGAAAAGGTGCAGGTCGCAGAACTCATGCAGAGCTACTGAAAACCAAAACGTCGTTCAACACAATTCTACTCAAGCCTCCTGAGATTAGTTTCGTTTGCATGTCAGCCCTAAGCCCAACCATGGCATGAATGTGCAAGCATGTGGGCTCCTCAGGAGGAGAATGTAGCCACTTCACTTCCCCCCAGTTGTTTTCGCTGCTGTAGTGCACGGAGCTAATTCATAGTCTGGAAATGCAATGGTCTGAACCCAGACTTGAAATATAGATCTATCTCTCTCTAGACTAACCCCACCTGTAACCCAAGCATGCCCTATAGTTCTGGGCCTGGGACAGAAGAGGAGGAGGCAGCGACATCATTAGGTGATCCCAGGACTATGTAGGTGGAGCAGGTGGAAGGGAGAGAACCTGGATGCTTTTTGGACATCATTCTTAATTTTATACATGTCCTTTGTCATGTTGCCTTTACTATTTTCTACATTAAAGAAGCCCCAGACATTGCAACCTTTCCTTCCAGGAGAGCTGCACCCTGAGACTATTTTGGATGTCATATTCTGTCCCTTTCCCACTTTTGCAATATCATTTTTGGTACAGCAATAATAAAAAAACCTGCTAGCAAATTTGCAAAGCTCAGCAGGGTCCGGTAAGGTTTCAGATTGGATGGGTGACCTCATGTTGAGACTCCTGCATTGCAGGGGGTTGGACTAGATGACCCTTGAGGTCCTTTCCAACTCTACAACTCCCATCACCCCTGAGCTCTGGCCTTGCTAGCTAGGGATGATGGGAGTTGGAATCCAACAACATCTGGGGACCCACAGGTTGAGAACCACTGACTTGACAAGTTTTCTTCAAATGGATCTGAAGGCTTTCAATCCATTTGCCTACATCCTTCCATGGGATGTTCAGCATCAATGAAGCGTGTGAAATTGCAGGGTGTCATCTCGCACTTCATTTTCTACTTGCTCGTTTCTAAGGCAGTTTCTCTGTAGTCCACTTTAACAGCGGTAATTAAAAACAGCAAAGTGCCCAAGAGCCCAAGCGACATTTCGGATGACATATAAAGCCAAGGCTACTGTGTTGTGGACAGCATTCACAAGATAATTTCATATCCCATGAAACTCTTTCATTCACTAAGTCAGGGCATCTTTAGGCAGGAAAAAGATAAATATTTTCCCATACTTCTAAGCCAAACTATTGGTTGGTTGGTTGGTTGGTCACATTTGCATCCCACCATTCCCCCAAGGAGCTTGGAAGTGTAAGCATGGGAATGTATCCAGTTTCATCCTATTTTAACAATAATCCTGTGAAGAAGATTAATCTGGGAGGCACTGACTAGCCCAAAATGACCCACTGAATTCTTTAGCTGAGGAAGGTTTTTAATCCAGATCATCACAGTCCAAATCAACTTCCAGCCACACATGGCTCCAACCACCAGTTTATTCATCTACAGCAGGGGTGGCCAACTCCCAAGAGACTGCGATCTACTCACAGAATTAAGAACTAGCAGTGATCTGCCCCATTTCTGGTGGTTCAGGTCGAAGTTGCGGAACTTTTTTTTAGGGAGGAGGAAAGCCCTGATAAGGTCGCTGGGGAAACAAACAGCCCCACTGAGTAAACTCTGTCATCCACTCTGCAGATTGTGCAACAATGGAGGGTGGGGCAAGGGGGCGGATTCTATTTTACCAACACTAAGGAAAGGGACCCAGTGATCTACCATGATCTACCAAAACCTACTGGGGATCTACCAGCAGATCACAATCAACCTGTTCGACATCCCTGATCTACAGGGTTGAGGACAATGACTCCTGTGCAAAAGTTGTGTACAGTATCTTCCTCTTGTCCTAGTCAAAAAGGACAAGAATTGCTACAAAATGAAAGAAGTGCTTCTGGTTACATGGATTTGTGCCAAATAATATTGTGCTGCTGAACCTATAAGAGAACGGATGGTGGAACGTCAGCATTTTATAATGGTGGCTACATTGCTTCTTTTTCATTGGCTCTCCAATACAAAATGGTTATGCAGAATCAAAGGGAGAAAAGCAAACCAACACACACACATACCCCAGGTGCAGAAAGAGGTGAATGTGGAAATGTGTGCTGAAATGGCAAGTGACAAACATAAACCACAGATTGCACCATTCTCCAAATATAATCAAATCTCTCCTCTTTACTTGCAATAGGAGGGTTATACTTCAGAGCTGTCAGAAAAAGCTAACAACCGTAGATAGTGCAGGAAAAGGTTTTAGACTCTATACTGTCACATACTTCTGCAGCGGAATGATTAATGATGCCATGAAAAGATTAAATAATGGAATTGGAGAGGGGGGAGACAAAAGGTTGGGGCAGGGCAGAGACACACAAATAGAACGAAATAAGCTCTTTAGGGAAGAAAACTGCCCTGATTGGTCCAGCAGGTGCGAAGCTCCATTCTGTGTACAGAAGCTGCTCAGGTATGGCTGCATTTATAAACTCTCTGTTTCAGCAAATATTTTCTTCCCTTTTGCCATTTGAACCAATTTGGCCCTCCAAAGGAAAGGAGACCTGCTGGATTTCTCTGCAGCGTAGATGGAGATTGTGTCAGGAACTTCAGGGATGTACATTCTAATCCACAAACAATTTCCTTGCTGGCTTGAAAGACACACACACACAGGAAGGTTTGGAGTTGCATCCACATTCGAGACATCAAGTGCAAATCCTATTTATACTGTAGGGTGAGACTGGAAATGCATGCAAGGATCCCCTTTGTCTTGGTTTAGGTCCCCCTGGTAAAATGTTTTTCAGCTGATGTATTTTCTATCTCATTTTTTTTTGCACTATGTGGGGTGCAGCTACAGAAGATTGAGTTGGGGACAATGCTGACATTAGCAACCCCTAAAGTTAGTCTTTGGGATTGGGCTGCCTGGTGCTGCCTGTGTACAAACACTACTGAACCTAAGAGCATGTTGGAGTGAAGACCCTGATGTTGTTTGCCCTAGTCCAGCCAAATAGCAAGCAGGTATACTGGGCTTGGGACGCGGGTGGCGCTGTGGGTTAAACCACAGAGCTTAGGACTTGCCAATCAGAAGGTTGGCAGTTCGGATCCCCACGACGGGGTGAGCTCCTCTTGCTCGGTCCCTGCTCCTGCCAACCTAGCAGTTCAAAAGCACGTCAAAGTGCAAGTAGATAAATAGGTACCACTCCGGCGGGAAGGTAAACGGTGTTTCCGTGCGCTGCTCTGGTTCGCCAGAAGTGGCTTAGTCATGCTGGCCACATGACCCGGAAGCTGTACGTCGGCTCCCTCAGCCAATAAAGTGAGATGAGCGCCGCAACCCCAGAGTCGGTCATGACTGGACCTAATGGTCAGGGGTCCCTTTATCTTTACCTTTATACTGGGCATATCAATACATAATATGTATATGGATGCATACCAGTTTAACTGTTATGGATTTTCTCAATGATTCCTGAAATTTGCTGTTTTGTGAAGGTACTGTATGTTAGAAATCCCTATTCCTTTGAACCACAGTTCCCAGGATTCCCTGGAGATAGGGAATGACTGATAGCTCGGGGAAGTGGGTTCGAGCCCCAAGGTAGGCTAAAGATTCCTGTATTGCAAGGGTTGGACTAGATGACCTTTGTGATCCCTCCCACCTCTTTAATTTTATGAAACAGTGTCTAATCTGGGCAAAGGTGCCATCCTGGGGATTGTTCTAGTTGAATGTGCCTCCCTGGGGATTGCTTTGCAAATCTCACCAATATAGCAAATGGCACAATTTTATATGCTAGGTTATAAATGATGTTTAACCCATTTAAATTTGTTGTGTAGATTTGCCCATAATACCAATTGACGCATGCCTGCAGACTGTATTTACATTCCTCAGAAGGTCAAGGTGGGGATCAAGTCTTACCCTTTATGGACAAACCATCATAATTTCCACAGAACTTCTCTGGGTCAACATCCCTTAATGCACTGAGCTGTTTCCTCATCAACTCCACTCCACAATAGGCCCCTGCAGCCAAGAGCAAGTGGCTTAAAATTGCCCCTTCAGTTCGCCAAGCAGTTCTGAAGTTATCTTCTACATGGGTGCTGTGGGATGTAAGAATCAGATGCAGTCAAACACAACATTGCTTGAGTAGACATGAAGGTTATCTCAGTCCTCCAGCCGGAACTTCCTGCTTTCCAGGACTGAGACAATACTTCTTATGTGTAACTTGAGATGGGTGTGGCCTCTCCTGAAGTAGAAAGAACCAGAATCACAAGCTGGCAACCATCTTATCTCTCTGGTCTCTATCGATGCCATCTTAACAACATCACTACTAAGATGCACTCTTGGCTCCAGGCCAAGAGAAGAAAAGACTGTAAGGATAGTCACCACATTTAAACTATGTTCTAAGCTTTTAAGTCTGCCTTCTGTGAACCTTTGTGTGAACAGATGATTACTTGTGCGTAAACATTTTATACTTTACAGAAGACTGTGTAGCGTCTTATTTTAGGAGGGATTAAACGGGGGAAATACCAGGAAATATTTGCAGAGACTCTAACGAGTCTGAGCAAGCTATCTGCTGTGCGTGTGTTTAAAAAGGGGAATTTTAACTCTGCTGATTTTGTTGAACTTGTAAAGACAAGTTGGGATAGGATATCTTAGACAATATATCCTCCCCCGCATCCCTAAACATTCCCACAGGTGCGACTTCAGAACTTGGATTATGTAGGTACCTTCATTTTCCACATTCAAAAGCATCTCTTGGCTCCTCCTCACTTGCAAGTTCCTCCTCCTTGTGCTGTTGAATTCAGTCTCTTTGCACGGGGTGGATCCCCAAAATGGCCAGACAAAAGGGGAGATGGCTTCTTTGAAGTGACAAAGCACCGGCATTTATTTCCACCTGCCAAAATCCCGGCTGCTGTAAACACGAAAGAAAGGCCGCTCGCAAATGGTATGTGCTACTGTTTGCTGACATTTTGTCAGGTAGACAGTTAATGTTATCTTGACTAAACCAGATGAAATCTACAAACACGGCAAAAAAACTACACTGTAAATATGGGAAGACACAATGGGCTAGCAAAATCTAATTATCATGATGGCAAGTGTAGCCTATGGAGGTAAGAGGATAGCTGTCAGAGTCGTTAAAGCTGAAAGGTCTCTTTACAATTTCAAAAAGCATCACTTATCTCCCTTTTGTCTGGGCTGTCAACAGGAGATAAATGCTGGCATCCGTCCTAATCAGCGACATGGGTTTCTTAATGTGATGACATATTTGGCAAAGAGAGCACTCACTTTGCTCCGCCTATGTGGAATATTGGGAAAAGAAGAGGGGGAGCAAAGCAGCAGAAGGGGTGGTAAAGAGGTTCACAAAATACTGGACTTCATAATAGCCTTTTATTTTAGTAAACGGTAGAAGCCTTAATGACATAGGAACCACGCACGTCCCTGCAGACCACTAGGCCCAAAAGTCAGCTCACACACATTGCTGGAAGCTGCTGGTTATGGGATGGTGTGCAGGCAAACCAACAATGCATGTTTGTGAGTCAAGGACCCGCCACCTGCTTAGGGATAAATAAGACACAAGGGCGCATGTATTTTAAGTTAATGAGCTAAAGAAGGCCACAGCTTTATTGGTTACAGCATGCGAGTGGTATTGGCTTAGGCATTGGCTCAAGCAAACTATATATGACTCCACCCCGCACAGTGGGAGGTCATTTGAAGGTTATTAACCAGTGGGAGGAGCTTGTTGATGCAAATACAACTGGAAGCTTCCCCTGACGTCACCGGGGGTTGTGCCATAGCCCTAGCTACCAGCAGGGCATCGGACAGGATCCATGACCTCCGGATTCCTTTAACGGAATACCCAAGAAGGGGAGGGGTAGGTTATGGCCACAACCTGCCCTCCAACACACAACACATAATCCAATGCCTAACCGCCAATACCCAAAAAGTTGTGACAATTTGCTACAAGGTAGGCAAAAAACCAGGGACGCAGGTGGTGCTGTGGGTTAAACCACAGAGCCTAGGGCTTGCCGATCAGAAGGTCAGCGGTTCGAATCCCCACGACGGGGTGAGCTCTCGTTGCTCAGTCCCTGCTCCTGCCAACCTAGCAGTTTGAAAGCACGTCAAAGTGCAAGTAGATAAATAGGTACCACATGGCGGGAAGGTAAACGGCATTTCCGTGCGCTGCTCTGGTTTGCCAGAAGTGGCTTAGTCATGCTGGCCACATGACCCAGAAGCTGTACGCTGGCTCCCTTGACCAATAAAGCGAGATGCGTGCCGCAACCCCAGAGTCGGTCATGACTGGACCTAATGGTCAGGGGTCCCTTTACCTTTACCTTTACTAAACCAACAATGCATGTTTGCTAGATAGGCACACAATAGGAGTTCAAGCTCAGAGTTTTCCTGTAAGTTTGCTAGAGCCACTTCTACTGTGCCTGGACAGGGAGAGGACATGACCGAATATAACTTCCCCTTTGCTCTTTCAGCTCATTCCAGCAATGTAGAACATCTTCATTTCTGAGCTCCATCACTCAGACACCATTTTAAACTAGACTATAAAATAGGTCTTTGTAACTGAATTACCATTTTAAGCCTGCCTGAACAAAGCCACTGTCATCTGTTATTCTTCAACAAGAAATACTGAGTGAGTAAATGTTATTTTTAGCTTTTACAAGGCTGTTTGCGTGATTGTTGTTTGAAGGGGGAGAAAAGGGAGGAATGCCAGGAGAATCCAGTCTGCCTTAAAGCATCCTGGATTACCTAAACTAAAAAGCTAAAACTAGCTTATCTAAGATTCCCTTCAGGCTGCAAAGGGACGGCACTCTGCCAAACTCACCAAGGAAGGATAGGATAATATTTAATAAAGATATCCTCTCCTAGCATCTAAGCCAGGGGTAGGCAACCTAAGGCCTGGATGCCGGATGCTGCCCAATCCGCCTTCTCAATCCGCCCACAGACAATCCAGGAATCAGTGTGTCTTTACAGGAGTAGAATGTGTCCATTCATTTAAAATGTGGGGTGTAAGAATCAGGTGCAGTCAAACACAACATTGCTAGAGTAGACAGGAAGGTTGTCTCAGTCATCCAGCTGGAACTTCCTGCTTTCCAGGACTGAGATGAAACCTCCTATGTGTAACTTGAGATGCGCGTGGCCTCTCCTGAAGTAGAAAGAGCCAGAATCATAGGCTGGCGACCATCTTATCTCTTATCTTATCTCTATCGATGCCGTCTTAACAACAGCACTACTAAAATGCACCCTTGGCTCCAGGCCAAAAGAAGAAAAGACTATAAGGAGATAGTCATCACATTTAAACTATGTTCTAACCTTTTAAGTCTGCCTTCTAGGAACCTTTGTGTGAACAGATGATTGCTTGTGGGCAAACGTTTTATACTTTACAGAAGACTGTGTAGCGTCTTATTTTAGGAGGGATTAAACGGGGGAAATACCAGGAAATATTTACAGAGACTCTAACGAGTCTGAACAAGCTATCTGCTGTGCGTGTGTTTAAAAAGGGGAATTTTAACTTTGCTGATTTTGTTGAACTTGTAAAGACAAGTTGGGATAGGATATCTTAGACAATATATATCCTTCCCCGCATCCGTAAACATTCCCACATAAAAATGCATCTCTGAGTTATTTGTGGGGCATAGGAATTTGTTCATTTTTTTCTTCTCAAAATATAGTCCGGCCCCCCACAAGGTCCACAAGGGGCATGTTTAGATAGGTGTGTGTAGTAAGTACTCTATGCACACATCTTCAGCTGGATACATGGGTGCTGGGAGTGAGGAGAGCAATCCCACCCCCCTTCAAAATGTTTCGTGGCTGTATGAAGAGTAAACAATCTTGTTGTTTTACATAGGATGCACGTTCTAAACATCCCATAGCACTTTGAGGTAGGATAGGCTGAGAAGCGGGTGGCGCTGTGGTTTAAACCACAGAGCCTAGGGCTTGCCGATCAGAGGGTCGGCGGTTCGAATCCCCATGACGTGGTGAGCTCCCGTTGCTCAGTTCCTGCTCCTGCCCACGTAGCAGTTCGAAAGCACAAAGTGCAAGCAGATAAATAGGTACCGCTCCGGCGGGAAGGTAAACGGCGTTTCCATGTGCTGCTCTGGTTCGCCTGAAGTGGCTTAGTCATGCTGGCCACATGACCCGGAAGCTGTCGGCAGACAAACACCGGCTCCCTCGGTCACTAAGACAAGATGAGCGGTGCAATCCCAGAGTCATCCGTGACTAGACTTAACGGTCAGGGGTCCCTTTACCTTTACCCTTTAGGCTGAGAAGCAGTGATTGGCCCAAGGTCACCCAGCGAGCCTCATGTCTATGTATGGATTTGAATCCAGGTCTCCCAGATCATAGTCCGACATTCTAACCACTGCACCATGTTTCCTCTCTCGTTCTAGACTTTTGAAAATGGGTGAATTAATTATTTCATAGCATTACAGTGGTGCCCCACAAGACAAATGCCTCGCAAGACGAAAAACTCGCTAGACGAAAGGGTTTTCCGTTTTTTGAGTCGTTCCGCAAGACCAATTTCCCTATGGGCTTGCTTCGCAAGACGTAACGTCTTGCGAGTTCTTGCGAGTTTGTTTCCTTTTTCTTAAAGCCGCTAAGCCGCTAAGCCATTAATAGCCGCTAAGCCGCTAAGCCATTAATAGCCGCTAAGCCGCTAAGCCGCTAATAGCTGCTAATAGCCGCTAATAGCTGCTAAGCCGCTAATAGCTGTGCTTCGCAAGACCAAAAAACCGCAAGACGAAGAGACTCGCAGAACGGATTAATTTCGTACTGTACTGCAAACTATGCTTTGCAGCAGCTATTTCAGTTCACAACAGTAGCTAAAAAGGAAAATTGCATTTGATTTTGCATTAATTGCTTTCAATGGACCGGCATCATCCACATTACCCCTGTTGTTCTGCCTTGTGTTTCTCTACCTTCCCTTTATCTTCCATTTCATAATACTGTTTTTCTTATGAGGCTTCCTTCCTACCAGCAGCCATAACAGTTGGCAGCGAGAGCAGAAGCTCTCGTAGGAAACTGCCATGGCCAAAGAATCTAGCAATTTCCCAAGATGGATTAGATACCAGTAGAAAACGGGGTCCACAATTGCCAGCTGACTGTGCTAAACTGCCTGCATGTGCTTATTTATGTATATCCTCATCCTCTCATTGGAGTGATAAAAAAGAATTAAAACATCTTAACAACGATTCTAGTGAATAACAACAATTCTAGAGACAACATCAGTGATGCCAACTAAGAAAGATCTCAGAAGGCTTGCTGAAAGAATAAAGTCTTCAGTGGAGGCTGAAAAGACAAACAAGATGGTACCTGTGTAATGGTCAACAGGCTTATATCACTGGTTCTGTCCCTACACCTCCATTTTGTCAGCCCTGTTTAGAGAAGTTTTTAATGTTTGATGTTTTTAATATTCTGTTGGGAGCCGCCCAGAGTGGCTGGGGAAACCCAGGGAGGTGAGTGGGGTATAAATAAATTATTATTATTATTATTATTATTATTATTATTATTATTATTATTATTATTATTATCACCTTGTCCCACATCCTGAGAATGGAAAAAGCACTAGGAGTGTGACAATGCTCACAGCTCACTGAACCTCACCAGAGACTTCACCTACCTCCCTAGGTCCAGCCGTGCCACTGGAGCAAGCCCAAGAACTGCTTTTTGAAGATAACTTAAACTGCGAGGAAGGTTAGGGCTGCAGGTTGCAGCATAGACTTCTGCTTGTTTCTGAGATCATGGAGAGAGTTCTCTCCTGCTGCTGTCCATGGTACTGATCCTAGATCACTCTGTTATCCCATGCAGCCCACACCAGTACTGTTTACTAGGGCAAGTGAAGTGTGATAAACCTGCTGTTTTTTGCAGTTTAAAGCAGAGACCAAAGCAAGAGATTTAGGGTACAACTGGGGACGATGCAGAAGATCCTTAGTCACATTCTCCCTTTTAAAAAAAGTTAATTGCAGCTGGTAAATCAAGATCTTGTTGCCATTTTGCTGATTAAAATCTCTCCCTCTCCCTCTCTCCCTCTCTCTCTCTCTCTCACTCACTCTCTCTCACACACTGCTTTTGCCCTGCAAGGAACATATATCTTTTCTCACAGGGTGCAAACAGCAACTTCAAGGGGAAAATTAGAATGTAGCACTGAATGGCGAAAATTTGCTCCTCTTCTCCAGCATCACAGTTCTGACGCGGTTGCTATGGACCTTTTTCAAAACCCCAAGAGATCTTGGTTAAGGATCTCCCACATAATGTCTCGTTTGGCATTTATTGAGCACAAACACCAGGATTCCCCTATCACATTCAATGAAAAGATACGTCTTCATATGGATTTCCAATTTCACTTCCAGCTATTTCAGAGCCATTTGATGTTCACAACAGGCAAGTGTTTAAACAGGCAAGTACCATCAACATTTCCCCTGGTCTTCTGCCTCACATTATTCTACTTTTCATTCTGCATAGCCTTTTATATGAAGCTGAGTGGTGGAGAAAATATACACTATCACCTAGTATAAACTTTGCGAGGCTGAAGAATTATTTCATTCCTGTTGATGTTTCTAGCTGCTTCAGGTTTGTTTATTTTCTTTCCCCATTGTCCCTAATGTTGGCAATTATTGCCTCCTTACTGCAGTTTGCAAATGTAATTAATATGCATTTCCCTTCCTGTTTTGCATTATTAATACAAGTGCTGTTGCTCTGAACTTCAGGGTCAGCAACCAATCCAGATGAACTAAACTGTACTGATGGATTTTGAATATTTGTTTTATACAGGATGACCATTCTAGACTTCTGAGAATGGGTGCATTAAGTGCTCTGCAGTTCTACTACAACCCATGGTGCGTAACAGCTCTTCCGTATGCAGCAGCAGTTAAAAAGGAAAATTGCATTTCAGACAGGATGCATTTGAGTCTGCATCCAAATTGGACGGCATCTCAAATAACTTAAATAAACATAAATGTATTTCTATGCTCACTGAGAAAAGGGATGATTAAAGCAACAAACGCAAAAACACATATCTTATGCCTTGTATATTTCTAGAGTGAAGGCTTTACCTCTTTGTCAGAAGTGATACTTACTGGAATATGGAGTGGGCCTTTTTTTTTGTAGCTGCAGTCACCCTTAGGAGCACCTTGCCCAGAAAGATCCATAAACAGCTTCCTTGTTTCCTTTCCGCTTCATGTAAAAACATTTTTTATACAAGAGCTTTTCCCAGAAAGTTAAATGATCTGTGTTGCAACTGTATTTTATAGTTTTAGGTAGTAATTTACAATACTTTTACAGGAATATTTTGACAAGAAACTTCAAGTTATCATGTTAATTTGTTTATAAATGCCTGTGATACTTGTATACTGCCTTTCCTGAGAAAACGTGCTCTGAGAACTAACTTTAGGAGAATGCCGGTAGTTATTAGCTTACTGGAAATGTAAAGAAAAAGAAGGTACTTTTTGTCACATGTGGTGGACGTGTAAAGTAGTAAAAAACTTTTGGGAGATGATATATAATGAAATGAAAAAAACATGTGTTAAAAAAAACCCAGAAGCTTTCTCACTAGGAATTATAGGTACCAAGATCCCAAAGGATCAAAAAAGATTGTTTATGTATGCGAAAACAGCTGCACAGATGCTACTGGTCCAAAGATGGAAGGAAGAGTCAACCCCGACCAGAGAAGAATGGCAAATCAAGGTGATGGACTATGCTGAAATGGCAAAACTAACTGGGAAGCTCAGAAATCAAGAAGACAAAATTTTTTAAAAAGCATGGGGAAAGTTTATAATTTACATACGAGACCACTGCAAGCAGGTTAAAACATTGGCAGGATTTTAATCATACTTTTAAAGTAACGGAAACTATGGACAATCTAGAAGGAAAAATATTTGGATAAATATTGATATGCCATTGTAATTATTTTTATTAGGACCCATGGAAGGGATGGGGAGAAGTCAGGAGATTCAGAGTAATCTCAGTATTTGGATTTTGAATTGATGTTCATTGTGTGTTTATATTTTTTAGAATCAAAGATAGATAGATGATAGATAGATGATAGATAGATAGATGATAGATAGATAGATAGATGATAGATAGATAGATTGATAGATGAGAGATGATAGAGATAGATAGATAGATAGATAGATAGATAGATAGATAGATAGATTAGATAGATAGATAGATAGATAGATAGATAGATAGATAGATAGATAGATAGATAGATAGATGATAGATAGATAGATAGATGATAGATAGATAGATGATAGATGATAGATAGATAGATAGATGATAGATGATAGATAGATAGATAGATAGATGATAGATAGATGATATAGATAGATAGATAGATAGATAGATAGATAGATAGATAGACAGACAGACAGACAGACAGACAGACAGACAGACAGACAGACAGACAGATAGTTATTAGGACACATGGATATCAGTGAAATAAGTTTCTGAATTTGGAAAAAGAAGCAACTTTGACAAAACTCACAATAAATTAATCCTAACCTCCAAAAATCCATATCAGACCAGATGAGCAGCAAAGACTGGCATGGTCTAGTATTGTGGGTCACAAGCAGCTGAGTGCACATCCTCTCATCTAGCTAGGATATAGATATTCAAACCTTACCTGCATTGTGTGTGTAGAGGGGCCCAGATAGATCAGTGTGCATTCAACTGCATGACAGATTATACCTTGGAGCAAAAGACCACTTGCATCTCACATCAGATATTATGGTAAAGCTATTCCTGCATGAAGATGATCTCTATATGGGAAAATGTAAACACATGTCAGCCCTTAGTACAGGGTTGGAGAGCATCAGGTACGGGGGCGAATACAGTATAGCCCTTCACGCTTCCTTGTCAGGATGCTCTCTATGCCACACCTCTAGCTAACCACACCTCCATCTTGCCTGGAGTGTTTTTGCCTTGCTGGAATGTGTCCTTCAACTATGGTAAGGTTTAGCGAAATGTCTTAGTTCGAATGGTCTGTTGTAAAATCACCCACCTTCTGATATGTGAAAAATACAAATATACAGCCCCAAAATTAAACATTTAAGAATACAGTTAGTGGCAAGAGCTGGGTGTCCGTCCCCCCAAAAAAACCCCTGAAGGGGGTATTGCATTAAAGGTAAAGGTAAAGGTACCCCTGCCCATACGGGCCAGTCTTGACAGACTCTAGGGTTGTGCGCCCATCTCACTCAAGAGGCCGGGGGCCAGCGCTGTCCGGAGACACTTCCGGGTCACGTGGCCAACGTGACAAAGCTGCATCTGACGAGCCAGCACAGCACACAGAAACGCTGCTTACCTTCCCGCCAGTAAGCGGTCCCTATTTATCTACTTGCACCCGGGGCTGCTTTCGAACTGCTAGGTTGGCAGGCGCTGGGACCGAGCAACGGGAGCGCACCCCGCCGCGGGGATTCGAACCGCCGACCTTTCGATCGGCAAGCCCTAGGCACTGAGGCTTTTACCCACAGTGCCACCCGCGTCCCGCATTACCCAGTGTTATTCCAATTATAGGAAGCCCATCAAAATGTACATTCGGCTCCACATCCTTTTCTCAGTGCAATGTTGCAACCATCTGTTATACACACTCACTCACACTCTCACACAAAAAGAAATAATTAGTGCTTAATCACGATCAAGACAAACTCCAAGATGCACAGAGGCAAAACACAATACAGAGAGAGATGCCAAATCTGCAGATTGTGTTGATAAGCGCAGAGAGAATAAAGATTGATTGAAGCATAGCAGAGAATTTATTGGGTTTTGGATTGTTTTGATTGCTTGCCTGGCTGTAGGCAACAGCCAATCATTTCTGAACATGCTTATACTGGAATGCGAGCCAGGGAAAATGGTAGTAGGAGAGAAAGCAGTGAACTGGTGGTATCTGAAAGAAACACTGCCACATGCACAGATGTATTCCATATTGCCAAGGACTCATGGGCAGCCTTGTGGCTTGAGGACCTAGAAGGTTATTTTCCAGTGGGGAAAGATTTGTGCTGCATTACATCAGGAAGTATAAAGAGGGCTGGTTGTAGGTTTCTGTGGCTGCTGGGATGACACTGGTGGAACTTGCCTGTGTCAGCCTTGACAGCTCCTTCTCCTTATGTGTTGGACAACGGGTAGGTGGTAGCGGTTGCTGCTTTGCCTCACCTCTCTACACAAGCAATGGCTGAGCGGCAGTGGCTGCTAGAAGGTAAAGGTAAAGGACCCCCGGATGGTTAAGTCCAGTCAAAGGCGACTATGGGGTTGTAGCACTCATCTTGCTTTCAGGTTGAGGGAGCCGGCGTTTGTCCACAGACAGCTTTCTGGGTCATGTGGCCAGCATGACTAAATGGCTTCTGGCGCAACGGAACACCGTGACAGAAGCCAGAGTGCATGGAAATGCCATTTACCTTCCCGCCACAGTGGTACCTATTTATCTACTTGCACTGGTGTGCTTTCGAACTGCTAGGTTGGCAGGAGCTGGGACCGAGCAACGGGAGCTCACCCCATCATGGGGATTCGAACTGCCGACCTTCTGATTGGCAAGCCCAAGGGGCCCAGTGGTTTAGACCACCACCACAACAACTATCAACCCCCAAAGGGAGAGGGCAAGTAAGATAGTGATTGGTGGCAGTGGCTTGGAGCAGCTGATGATGATGACACCTATCCACTTCTTCTGGGCAACTGTTGCTCCTAACAATAGCTGTCACTGAGAAGTGGAAACCAATCTCCCCAGGGCATTGTCCAGTCCCACTGCTGTTGCTTTCCAAAAAGGGCAAGTATTGGTGGTGGCTGCTGTTGTTGTACAGCTATAGGTCAGGGGTCAGGGGTGACTACTCCCAGAAACTGGGGTCTTGGCAGCTGCCCAACTATACTGACCCCTGGCACTAGCCCTAAGTATGAAGCCTTCAGATTGCCCAGACCTAATATACCTATGAGGAGGCTGGCTTTCTACTTTTGCCTGGTCAACAAAGTGGAAAAACCTCAAGCTCCAGTCGCAGCAACAGGAGAGCACACATTCAGGTACAAGTCTGGCCCTGACGTATATTAGTCTGGAATATGGAAACTCTGAATTGGTGTAAATTGTGCACTTTGGTTGGGACTTTCCCATCGTTCTGATATCTCCCAGGCTTTTACTGACCAGGAAGACTTGACTCTGGATTTCTGTTTTTATAATACTGTTTTACTTATTTTATGTTTGCACCTCTGTTTATATGATACTGTTTTGTTTTTACGTTAAATTTTTGTATATGTGGAAATGTGGCCATCAGCCTCTCCACACGGCTGCTCCTCTCTAAAATTGTGCATGTGGGTTTTCGATCACAGGAACAAGTGCACATGTAACCTGTCCAATGTGATCGCCATTGTCTCTGCACATTATGGATGGAAATGAGCGGAAACAGAATGAAAGGCTAGATGGGCCTTGGCTGATGCATTGGGGCAGTTCTTAACATCCTCAGTGAAGGTGGAAGTGTATATCCTAAGATCCCACTGGTTACAGCTTTCCCCTTGCCTATCTTGTCATGTTCACTGCCGTGTTGTTTGTGGCTATGTCTAGTTCTACTAAGAATAAATCTGTCTTTGAGAGCTTTAATAACTCCTCTGATCAAAATAACAACATGTTGGTCTGTAACGCTGGGAACTGAAATACTGAGTGGAGGCAGTTTGCTGCTTGGGAGTTGAAATTGCATTTAAAACATTTGCAATGAGAAGGGGAAGATGGGGGATAGTGAATTTAAATGTACCAGTTCCCGGAGATAACTATGTTAAGTCTGTTGCAGTAAAAACAACCAAGGCTGATGAAATGGACTGTGGCCTAGAAATCCACAGGCCTCTTTTTTCCCTTTCATTTACCAATATATTTGAGAAGCTTCTCAGGTAGGAATAACTGGGAAATTCTGCAAATTTGCTGCACTCCCTCCTCCTAATTTGTCCAAGAAGAGGTTTTAGGAGACACTTAGCAAAATGATTTTTTTAAAACTTTGGCCAAAGGAGGGGAAAAAAACCTCCAACCCTTGTGGTTTTCTTTTGTAATATGTCAAGCAATCTTTGTAACATTGTATAGTGTATTACATGAGAGGTTAAGAAGCTGTACATGATGATCTCATCTTGCTCCTTTTTTCTATTTTGGCGATCATGTTGTGAAAGAAGCAATCTTACCTTTTGACAGGCTCACTGTTGGAGTGAATGTTTTCAGCTACCTTTAATTAATTTGGGTCATTTTAACCTAGACCACAAAAGAGAATTAAAGCTCCCACGAGGCTTTCTGTATTTTTCTTTAGATATAATTCAATTGGACAGCCTACCGAGCAAAGAGTGGAAAGTGAGTTCCTTTGCAGTCCCCCCCCCCCCCGCCCCGCATATCCTACAGGTTGCTTGTGTCTTGTAGCACAGCCAGTAATTCTGCCAAAAAGTACTACCTGCCTAGACAGAACAATATAGAAGACAAAATTGTTTCATTTCTTGTGGCTCGTTGATACATAATGGTTCCTTATTGGATTATCTATGGAAAGGTACAGCCTCCCACACTTATTTTGGACTACAATTACCATCAACCTCAACCAGCACAGTCAATGGTAAGGGATGCTTTGGACTACAACTCCCATCTTTTAATTTGAGCAGAATTCTCTGATCAGGACTTTGTGTAGAAATAAATAAGCTCCACCACAAGGATGAGTTCCAAAACGTTTTACTGTAAAACTCTCCTAGTTACAACATAAAACATTGCAAAATACAATCCAGCCTTCTTTAAGTCCTTAGTTCCGTCCAATAACTGTCTTCTCTCTGGTCCCAGAGAGAGATCCTATCCAAGCAACTTGCTTGTCCAACAGCTCTGAGCTGAGATTCTACTACTAGCTTCGACTGGTTTTATCTCCTGGTGAGGGGGAACTGCTTGGATTTCCTCCAATGAGTCATCAGTTAGCACTCAAACAGAAACATCAACCCTCTTCTTACCGCATTCACCTAGAGTTAAACCTCTTGCCTACTGCAAACTTTCTTTGGAAAGGCAAACTTTGAAATAAGTTTTAAACTTCAATGCATACCAATGCAACACTGCATTTTATGCACATTAATCTTGTATCTTTAACACCACCAGCTCCAGCCAGCATGGCCAATGAAGGCGAAGGCCATTCTAGAATATTGATCAGATATTGAAGAATAGCCCCTCAATTCTCCAGGGCTTATTCCTAACTGAAATACTTTTGCCAGATACATACCACTAAGGTGTTGGCTTTCTGGTCACATATATTGAGCTGAAGAGGTCATAATATTATGGGAAGAGAGAGCTTGCTTTTTTGAATGGGCTTATTACCTATAATCAGCTCAGGAACGCAAGCAGCTGCCTTAAACTACATCAGGCCATTGCTCCATCTATTTCATTACTGTCTCTCTTAGTGCTGGACCAAAGTGCTTGGGCCCAGTGATTCTTGGTGCTTTTTGGGGGGCGGGGGTGGGTCTGAACACGACCTGGAGATTGGATTAATTCCCCTAGAGGAACATCGCCCGTCTGTGAGGCATGAAGACCGCTCCCTGCAAGGCCCTTTCCACCTGGCATAGGGGACAAGGCCCAGACTCACCAGCCCTACTGAAGAGGCTCCTCATGAGGCCAGAGGAACAGCTCCCGGCTATTGTTTTATTGTTTTATTGATTTAATATGCTGGGACGTGGGTGGCACTGTAGGGACATGGGTGGCACTGTGGGTTAAACCACAGAGCCTAGGACTTGCCGATCTGAAGGTCGGTGGTTCGAATCCCTGCGACGGGGTGAGCTCCCGTTACTCAGTCCCAGCTCCTGCCAACCTAGCAGTTCGAAAGCATGCCAGTGCAAGTAGATAAATAGGTACCACTCCAGCAGGAAGGTAAACGGCGTTTCCGTGCGCTGCTCTGGTTCGCCAGAAGCGGCTTAGTCATGCTGACCACATGACCCGGAAGCTGTACGCCGGCTCCCTCAGCCAATAAAGTGAGATGAGCGCCGCAACCCCAGAGTCGGCCACGACTGGACTTAATGGTCAGGGGTCCTTTTACCTAAACTGCTTTGTGGTTTTTGTTAAAAATAAAAAGTGGTATAGAAATTAAAAAATAAATAAAAAGATTTGAGGGGGCGGTTGAAGAACTTTCTGATGGGTGGGGACTTACTTTCAAGACCATTTAGACAAGAACAGAAAAGAGCTTTAGCACCACTTTGGGCTGCCCAGCCACAGCCCATTTATAACCAGGGACCAGTAAAAATGGCACTGTGTTATGGGCAGGGCACTTTAAACATGCACAGTGTTTTCTCCTAATTGCATAATCCCCAATCGAACAATATTTTGTGCTAGCTTGTTCCGTCTCCAACTCTCAGTAATAAGCACACACACAGAGAGAGATCAGAAACATCCTTCATTGCTCTCCCTCCTCGATATTGCTCCCTTTCAGATAGAAGCCCGCTCTTGCGATGTCACCATCTGCCTGGCAGAATGAGAACCTCTCATTATTTATAGGCCAATTTAAGTGACGTGGCTGCCACTAGAGGGTGCTCTCTCATTAACATACCATAAGAGAACAACTGGATTAGCAATGTAGTTACCTTGTTGACTTGGAATGCTTTGAAGCATGTTTTTGGTTACCATTAGAGAAGCCAGCAAAACGTGTACTTCCAGGCCCTGGAGATAAGTTTCGGGAGTCGACCACACTTGCCTTAGAGAACAGGGGAGCGTTAGGAACATCGGCTCATATTAACGCTATGCACCCGCCAAATCAGTCCATGCTTATTTTCCCATTGCTTCTCAACCACCCGGGAAGCCTGGACCATAGCCTTTTAGGGAAAGAAATTTCCAAGGGTGGGTGTTCATTCCTCGTTAAGGAAAGGGCCATAGTTCAGTGGTAGAACAGATGCTTTGCATACAGAACATTCCCAGTTCAGTACCCAGCAACTCCAGCCAGAGAAAAAAAAGCTTATCTAGACCCAGAAAAGAGTTTTACATGTAATGATGGATACACTACATTGGCTCCCAGTACGTTTCCGAGTACAATTCAAAGTGCTGGTGTTGACCTTTAAAGCCCTAAATTACCTCAGCCCAGTATATCTGAAGGAGCGTCTCCACCCCCATCGTTCTGCCCAGACGCTGAGGTCCAGCGCCGAGGGCCTTCTGGTGGTTCCCTCACTGCGAGAAGCAAAGCTACAGGGAACCAGGCAGAGGGCTTTTTCGGTAGTGGTGCCCGCCCTGTGGAACGCCCTCCCACCAGATTTCAAAGAGATAAACAACTACCTGACATTTAGTAGACATCTTAAGGCAGCCCTGTTCAGGGAAGTTTTTAATGTGTGACATTTTAATGTATTTTTAATCTTTGATGGAAGCTGCCCAGAGTGGCTGGGGAAGCCCAGCCAAATGGGCAGGGTACAAATAATAAATTATTATTATTATTATTATTATTATTATTATTATTATTATTATTACCACTACTACTGCTAACAGTGAATATAAGTCTGCCTCTTGTTTGGAGGCAAGATGTCAATGGTGCTCAAAGGCAGGCATCGTATAGGACAGAATCCTTTTGCAGGCACAGAGAGTTTACAGGGAAAGTGAGAGTTATTCCATAACCCCACTGCGGCTTTCTACTTAACTGACCCCTGAGTGGAAAAAGGGCATCCTCCTCATGCCCTCCTGAATTCATGCATTACTCCATTGTCAAGGCAGACCGTGCAGGTGGGCAATGCTCAATTTTTCACGACACTTCTGAGTCTTTTCTCCAAATAACCTACTCCCCGATTCCTTTGCTCTGCTTACCCTGAGGCAATGGGCAAGAATGAAAGAGTTTTGTGCAGTTAGCAATGGCAAAGAAGTCTGGGTTCTTTTGTTGTTGTTGTTGTTGGTACAGACACAGTGCTGGATTTACGTATAAGCTAAACAAGCGACAGCTTAGGGCCCCACTCTCTTGGGGGCAAAGGAAAAAACAACAAATGGATGTACATTTCCAAAATATAAGATAAAAAACAAATGAAATAAAACCTACATACAGCAACAGTGTTTTGTGTTGTGTAGGCTCCTATTTGTTATGTGCAAATGGCTTTAGATACTGATTAGGTTCATAAATTACCATATATCATATATTCAATGCAAAAAAACAGCAACAATTTGTTGTTGACAAAGGACAGCTGGACATATAAAGGGCCCCATTACCTTCAGTACCCTGCCCGTACGGGCCAGTCTTGACAGACTCTAGGGTTGTGCACCCATCTCACTTAAGAGGCCAGGGGCCAGCGCTGTCCAAAGACACTTCCGGGTCATGTGGCCAGCGTGACAAGCTGCATCTGGCGAGCCAGAGCCACACACGGAACGCCGTTTACCTTCCCGCTGCTAAGCGGTCCCTATTTATCTACTTGCACCCGAGGGTGCTTTCGAACTGCTAGGTTGGCAGGCGCTGGGACCAAACGACGGGAGCACACCCCGCCGTGGGGATTCGAACCGCCGACCATGCGATCGACAAGTCCTAGGCGCTGAGGTTTTTACCCACAGCTTAGGGTAAATCCTAAATTCTAAATCCGGCCCTGTACAGAGATACGGACCAGGAGACCTAAATTGAAATCTTTTTTTTTAAAAAAAACCTTACTTATCAGACTTCACCTGATCCTACCTGGAGAACAGCAGGGGGAAAAAGAGAGAGGAAGCAACTGAGGGCTTGTAGGCTCTCTCCTCTACCTGGCAAAATGCAGATGGATGCGCCCCCCTCGCTGTATTCACACATGTGCATATGCAACCCCCACTTGGCACAGTAAGGAATCCTGATGGGTTCTTTGCATTCATTAGCCTTCGGTGACAGCTGTTAAACAGGAGTGGATTGCTGGAGCAGCTCGGAAGAGAGTATGGCAATGCTTATCCTCCTGCCCGCGTGTATTTATCCTTCACTGATGAGACTGCCCCCCTGCCTGCTAAGGATGAATCCTGTTGTTTGTTCTGGAAATGTTTAGGCTTCTCTTTGGCGTAGAAGTGTTGCTTCACGCTGATCCTCACACTGTCTGGAAGCTCTCGAGCCTGATATAATTGGCAGAGAGGTCATATCACTACGAGGGGGGATCCCAAAGCCTGTTATTCTTTATTGTACACTATCTGCACAATATTTGATAGCTGCGTGAATGGCTAAGGTGATCCCTTGTAAGCCATAGCTAAACATACATTGCCTCGACTTAATGTTCAGGCGCGCTGCAAAAGGCGGTCAGAATGAAATAGGGACTCTTAAAGAGATTTGTATACTCTGGCCCCCGCCACAAAAATTAAAAGCACAAGCACTATCTGGCAACAGGTAGGTTTTAATCCCTGGGTATCCACATCTATCAAGGACAAGAGAAGTTATAGGGCAAAGATGCACTTGAGAGTCGAACAAGTGAAGCACACTTAATTAACATTAATAGGATATTAAATCTGTGTTATATGGGTAACTCCTCAGATTCCTCTAAACAGGGCAGCTGGGGATTGCTCCAGTCACATCAAGTAACATCGGGCTTTCATGGCCTCCGCAAATCTGCTGTGCAATCAACTATTGTTGTATTAGTGTTAATTACTTATCTAGCGTATTGCCAGATCAAGCTAAATGGTGAAAAATATGGGGGGGGCAAACGTCAGGGACAACTTTCATTGTCACAGCTAAGAACACTGACAGGTGCAATTCACATAAAGGCCGACTGGGCTGCAGAGGGCAGCGTCAGCACACTGTTATGCCCGGGGAGCGGACCTGAATGAGGACTGCAACACTCAGGTCCGCTCTCCAAGCACCACCTCCCAGGCTGTCGCAGATTGGCTGCATTTGAACTGAGGGCCTGGAAGTGCCCACAATGCTTTGCAGCGGCCGGGGAGAAGCAACCACTGCTCATCGCAAAAACGGGTATGCGGCCATGCACACATTTCAGTTACCGTAAATGGTAAGTTTTTATTCTTATCCCCTCCCACAGTAGGCAAAAACCAAATGGCACAAGCCAATCAGCCAAATGGACAAAATTCCTACCGGGCCCCTGCCCCAAAAGCAGACGACCCCATGACAGGCATAGCAAGGTCAAGTGAAAAACCTGAAAATAGGGAGTGAGGGTGGGTGATCCGATGCGCGCAGGGAAAAGAGGAAGCTCAACGCTGCGCACAGGGTATTTAAAGGCTATGGCTGTCAGTCATGAAATGGCAACATTTAAATCTCTTCAGCAACAGGAAGCTCAATGATAATGGTGGCCAAACCCTCGTACCTACGGGACCGCCTCTCCTGGTATGTCCCACAGAAGAACTTACGGTCTGCAAATAAAAACATCCTGAAGATCCCAGGCCACAGAGAGGTTAGGCTGGCCTCAACTAGAGCCAGGGCTTTCTCGGCCGCGGCTCCAATCTGGTGGAACGCTCTGTCACTAGAGACTAGGGCCCTGCGGGACTTGACATCTTTCCGCAGGTCCTGCAAGACAGAGCTGTTCCACCAGGCCTTTGGTCAGGGCGCAGCCTGACCCCCTCCGCTGGCAATCTGCACAGAATTTTGCTTAATGGTTGCCATCAATTTGATTTCAATTAATTTTTATAATGAAAGGTTTTTAGAATGTTGGATTATTTTGATTGTTGTTAGCCGCCCTGAGCCCAGCTTCGGCTGGGGAGGGCAGGGTATAAATAAAATTTATTATTATTATTATTATTATTATTATTATTATTATTATTATTTTCCCGCCCAGCAACAGTGGGTGTCTTGTTAGCTCCCACCGCAACACGTGCTCTCCATGAAGGAGAACATGCTTTGACACACCAGTTGATGCTGATATTATGCACTCCTGGCTACAGCAACCACCTGTTAGTGTTAAGTGCAAAAGACCTTCCAAACTGTAACCCTGGGGATGAGGGAAGGCTGCCTACTTTGTGCCTGACAACTATGCATTATTATACTTATTTAACTTTTGCTTTTTGAGGAAGTTAGTAGAGTGGGGTTTTTTTAAAAAAAAAGAAAAGAAAAAGGTAAAATGAAGGACTTCCCTCGAAAAGAAAATCAGTGAGCACACACACGTCAAATGTTCAGTAACTGGCTCCCCATGTTTCAATTAAAGCCCAGAAAAAGTCATCATGAATTACTACCTCCCACTTGGCTTTTTCAGATCCGGAAGCAGAGGAGTCTGCTGAGTAGTTGGGGAATGTACGGTATTTGATGGAAAGAGAAAGGTTGCAGCATAGGCTTCTGCTTGTTTCTGAGATCATAGATGGAGAGCTCTACTGCCGCTGTCCATGGTACTGATCCTAGATCACTCCGTTATCCCATGCAGCCTACACCAGTACAGTGGTACCTCAGGTTAAGTACTTAATTCATTCCAGAGGTCCGTACTTAACCTGAAACTGTTCTTAACCTGAAGCACCGCTTTAGCTAGTGGGGCCTCCTGCTGCCGCCACGCCGCTGGAGCACGATTTCTGTTCTCATCCTGAAGCAAAGTTCTTAACCTGAAGCACTATTTCTGGGTTAGCTGAGTCTGTAACCTGAAGCGTATGTAATCTGAGGTACCACTGTAAGCTCAACCGCACACTCACTGAAATTCTAATGCGATCCTTAAGTACCTTGTGGATGGCACAGAAAAATGGAAGCCTCTTTTGCAATGGAAGAAGACTTTCAAGAAGCACAAGGTACTGGTTTCAGCACAGCGTGACTTTAATTGGGTTGGAAAGACAGAAATAAAATGGAATCAGTTTCCTATCAAATATTTATGGTATCCAGATGAAAAAAAAATGGCTGGGCTTGTGCATATTTAATAGTGGTGTAAAAGAGGCAATTTTCGCAGGCAGATCTTGAGCTACTCTTCATCTTTGCCACTATTAAAGGCACCAGATGCCTGTCTTCTTTCACATCTGAACACCCTACAAACAATGCAGGATGTCAGATCAATACCCTTTTTGGAAAAACACCTGTATACACAGAGAAAGATAAAGGACAAATCTCTGAACCCACATGTTCCATAAAGTATCGTATACAGTAAAGGAGTCTAGAATACTGTTGGCATCTTCCTCCAAATGCTTCTTTGTGCAAAAGCTTCTCCAAGTAGCATCCGGTGCTCAAATGGGGGTGGGGGTGGGGAGGAAGTGGAAGGATTTGATTTCAAATTAGGCCAGACACAATTTAATTCTCAGTCTATTCATCTAACCACATGAAGAGCACACTTTCATTACAGTCGCGAATCATTAGAGTCAATATATTTACATCAGAGCCATCAGTCTTTGCTGTGAATACTTTACTATAAATGAAGATAAAAGCATAAAATACCTCTGGAAAGGTGTACAGATATTCTCATTGTGTAAGCGCCTGCAATGTAGCAGTACTGTATAGTCATTCTGTCAGTTCCCCAACCATCATTTTGCATAAGCTTCTGATTTAAAAACCAACCAAGTTGTGTTCTCTCTGCTAATACTGAGTTTCCGTATTTGGAACTTTTCTCTTTGTTTGACAGTAATATTTATTTATTTATTTATTTATACCCTGCCCATCTGGCTGGGTTTCCCAGCCACTCTGGGCAGCTTCCAACAAAATATTAAAATACAATGGTCTGTTAAACATTAAAAGCTTCCCTAAACAGGGCTGCCTTCAGATGTCTTCTAAAAGTCTGGTAGTTGTTTTTCTCTTTGATATATGGTGGGAGGGCGTTCCACAGGGCGGGTGCTACTACCGAGAAGGCCCTCTCCCTGGTTCCCTGTAACTTGGCTTCTCGCAGCGAGGGAGCTGCCAGAAGGCCCTCGGCGCTGGACCTCAGTGTCCGGGGAGAACGATGGGGGTGGAGACGCTCCTTCAGGTCTCCTTCGGTATTGCAGACCTTGTGTTTTCACTGGATTTACATAAGACTATATCTTGAAAGCATGTTTCCCACCCTCAGAGAATTATGGACACTGTAGTTCAAGGGTTGCTGGGAACTGTAAAGTCTGTGAGGGGTAAACTTCATTGCCCAGAATTCTTTGTGGGAGAGAATGTGCTTCAAATGTGCTGTAAAGATATAGCTTGTATGCATTCTGTGTCTAACTTCCTTATAGACTTCCATGGATTTCCTAGGTTTTCCCCTCTACAATCAACCATCTAAGTTGAAAATAGTCTTCCATACCCTCCAACATTTCTCCAATGAAAATAGGGATGTCCCATTCCATAATGATAATTTTACTATTTATACCCCACACATCTTACTGGGTTGCCCCAGCCACTCTGGGTGGTTTCCAACATATAAATACATAATTAAACATTTTAAAAAACCTTCCCATACAGGATTGCCTTTAGATGGCTTAGGGGTCGGATAACTCCATACCTAGACAGTTGGCAAATTCAAAAATTTTCTGCCATAACATTTGAATCTACCATTCAATTTCTTGATTTACCAACATCAAATATTGTGTTTGTAACATTTTTATGGTTTGTTTTATTGAGTCTTTTCCAGGTTTTTCAATCAATTCTTTTTCATTTTTAATCAATACTTCCAACAATTCTCATTTATTTATTTTTTTGGTCTCTCAGCTTCTTTTGGAGAGCATTTTGTTGAATAAAAAAGCCCCGCATTACCGCCTTACTTGAGTCCCAGACTCCACAATAAGGTTAGATGGCATAGAGCCTAGTCTGTCCCTGTTTAGCTTTGCCCAGAGAGGTATGAGCAGATGAACATATTTAGTGACTTTTCACAATGCCACTATGACCTTGCCCTGTGTTACAAGGGCAAAGCGAAATGGCTGCATATCAACTGAGAAGCAGCAGGATGGTTTGCTGGGAAGGAAGCAAGAAGACACCCCACTCCAACCTGCCTCACTTTAAACACTTTTAATACAGCTAAAAAAAGTAACAATGTCATTTTTGCCTGTAGAATATATACTCCCCCCCCCCCCATATTTCATGCAGCGAAACCTGATGTAGTCATCTCATTAAAATGATGTAAAGATAGCACCCATTATATTCCACCCTGAATTCGGGGTTTTCTATAGACTGAAAGAGGAAGCTATGTCTGAACCTTACCTGACCTCTGTGAGCTATAGAGTTGCTTCGGAAGAAGAGTATTGAGGAAGGGCTTAATGTAAATGCGAATTTCTGATTGCCCCAATATTCCCTGTTCAAACCCCTTTTAAAAGAAACAGGCTCCTCTGTAGATAGAACCTTTACAGAAGCAGAACTTTCATTTTGGAATGAAATGAGATACTTCCCAGGACCAATGAAATGACTTTGATTAGGTGTGCTGCCTGAGATAAAACGCAGCTCTCCAATTTGCAAGAAGAACTGAACTAGATGAGAAGAAATCTGGCCTGCTCTCCCCCCAAAACATTAAAGTTTTTTAAAAAATCAGTGTTTACATATCTACATCAAATAATTGAGGTAGTGGTTTTCAGTCTATGCTCCGGCCAAATGTGAGATTCTGCAGAATGTTACCAGGAGTTCCATGATGAAAAGATCCATAACCATCTCCAATCTTCTTTCTCTTCATTCTGACTTGCCCATTGTTCCTTTTCTTCTTTCCGTTTCTTTTGAATATGTTTTCTTAGTAGCACAGGAGGAGAGCAGCAACTAAGCATGGATGAGATGGCTAACTGTGACTGTTTATATTGTGCAGTTTGTTAGAAAACTGAAAAGGGGGGGAAAGACCAATAAAACAGATTAAAAAGGATTCAGAGGGCTCAGATAGCTCTGTGCTCTCAACTTCCTCAGACATTAATATCTTTCTCAGGGGCAACACTATCTGGGTTTGCCATCCTTTTGGGGCAGAGACTTTATTTATTTAAAACTTTATTTGCAAGTATTCAGGCAGAGCATAGCTGAAGGAAGAGCTGAGGTGAAATGTACTGGCAGACCATTTTCTGAGGAAACCTCTGAGATTTTTCTTTTTCTTTCCCTGCCGAAGGCCACTTTCCAGGACTTTCTCTAATAATAATAATTTATTATTTATACCCCACCCATTTGACTGGGTTTCCCCAGCCACTCTGGGCAGCTTCCAACAAAATACTAAACTACAGTAACCTATTAAACATTAAAAAGCTTCCCTAAACACGGCTGCCTTCAGATGTCTTCTAAAAATTTGGTAGTTATTTTTCTCTTTGACATCTGGTGGGAGGGCGTTCCACAGGGCGGGTGCCACTACCGAGAAGGCCCTCTGCCTGGTTCCCTGTAACTTGGCTTCTCGCAGTGTGGGAACCGCCAGAAGGCCCTTGGCGCTGGACCTCAGTGTCTGGGCAGAATGATGGAGGTGGAGATGCTCCTTCAAATATACTGGACAGAGGCCGTTTAGGGCTTTAAAGGTCAGCAACAACACTTTGAATTGTGCTCAGAAATGTACTGGGAACCAATGTAGGTCTTTCAAGACCAGTGTTTCTCTATCCTTCACTTTGTTGTGGTAGCTAATGTCTTCCCACCCATTGCCCCCAAATGGTGCTAGGTTTGGGGCATTGTGGAAGATACCACCTCAGGAAAACAAAAAATAACTGTGTGGCTTCTACTTCAATTGGTGACACAAACAGACACACAGAAGCAGCCCAAGGAAAATTTCTCCTCTCCCTGGAAAATTTCAGTGAAATCGTGCTCCCCTATCTCTGCCTACAAGGAGGGCGGGTAATTTTGAGAGGCTGTTTGTGCACAGCTGAAAACAGACAGTCAGGCTCACCATTTCCCCATCAGTTCATTAGAGAAAGGCATATATATTTGTTGTTGTTGTTGTTGTTGTTTAGTTGTTTAATCGTGTCCGACTCTTCGTGACCCCATGGTCCAGAGCATGCCAGGCACTCCTGTCTTCCACTGCCTCCTGCAGTTTGGTCAAACTCATGCTGGTAGCTTCGAGAACACTATCCAACCATCTCGTCCTCTGTCGTCCCCTTCTCCTTGTGCCCTCCATCTTTCTCAACATCAGAGTCTTTTCTAGGGAGTCTTCTCTTCTCATGAGGTGGCCAAAGTATTGGAGCCTCAGCTTCACAATCTGTCCTTCCCGTGAGCACTCAGGGCTGATTTCCTTAAGAATGGAGAGGTTTGATCTTCTTGCAGTCCATGAGATTCTCAAGAGTCTCCTCCAGCACCATAATTGAAAAGCATCAATTCTTCGGCGATATATATATGGAGCCTAAAATAGACCATGAAAGACTGAACGTGCTTATTAGTCATGGAATACAGTGGTACCTCAGGTTACAGATGCTTCAGGTTACAGACGCTTTAGGTTACAGACTCTGCTAAGCCAGAAATAGTATCTCGGGTTAAGAACTTTGCTTCAGGGTGAGAACAGAAATCGTGCAGCGGCAGCGGGAGGCCCCATTAGCTAAAGTGGTACCTCAGGTTAAGAACAGTTTCAGGTTAAGAACGGACCTCCAGAACGAATTAAGTTCTTAACCCAAGGTACCACTTTACTGATTGAGTGACAGGGGAAAGGAAAACCATATAGATGGAAACCAAATGGAGCATACAGGAAAAGTGTATTGTTGGAACGCTGAACAAATCTGTAGAGCATGGCTCTCTTAATCTCAGGCTCATGAGTTCACGTCCCATGTTGGGCAAAGGATTCCTCCATTGCAGGGGGATAGACTATATGACCCTCATGCTCCCTACTACAGTTCTATGATTCTCTAAGAGTACTCCTTGCTGCAACGTTTTGCTGCAAGACCCACTTACCCTCACACAGAGTAAAACTCCAGTGAAGAATCTGCAATCAGTAATCAACCCCTCGTTTATTTCTTATATATCAAAATGAATGGAACACTGTAAATGTATTTCCCCACAATTTCTTCACCAAAAGAAGGACTGCCGGTTGCTGAAATGTTCTTTCACAGGTGATGCTTCTTTTTATTTCGCTCAGGTGTGAGACACTCTATTCATGTGGTGAGGGACATTGATAGAGAGTATCTCATTAGCAATATATCACCGAAAACTATGGTATATTTTCTCTGATGTTAAATTGCAGCACGATATTTTTATTTATACAAAAATATGAACAGTGGTAAGCACATCGTAAGATTATCCTTTGAATTATGTGCTGCTGCACATTAAATAAATACAGAGTTATAATTTAGCACATTGCTTCATAATGCCTTTTTTTTTTGGTATCCTTATCATGTAGCACCATACTTTAAGAAAGAGCTGTCACACACTTTTTGGGTGCTCTTATATTCAAAGTAAGGGGGACGTGGGTGGCTTGCCGATCGCATGGTCGGCGGTTCGAATCCCCGCGGCGGGGTGCGCTCCCGTCGTTCAGTCCCAGTGCCTGCCAACCTAGCAGTTTGAAAGCACCTCCGGGTGCAAGTAGATAAATAGGGACCGCTTACCAGCGGGAAGGTAAACGGCGTTCCATGTGCTGCGCTGGCCCGCCAGATGCAGCTTGTCACGCTGGTCACGTGACCCAGAAGTGTCTGTGGACAGCGCTGGCTCCCGGCCTATAGAGTGAGATGAGCGCACAACCCTAGAGTCTGGTAAGACTGGCCTGTACGGGCAGGGGTACCTTTACCTTTCATATTCAAAGTAAAGAAGCATATCACATCAGCTCTAGTCAAATGACTAGTCAAAAACAATAAAAGTGTCAGCTAACCTCATTTCCCTCATGCGTAGCCAAGGAAATATTCTAAACTGGAAGGTTTAGGGAGTTTTGTGGTGTTATTTTTTAAATCACGAGTGCGGGCACCTATGTGTGTGCAACACATTTTCAAATGTCTAAGATATATTTACCCTAGAGGTAAGGCTGCAATATTTACACATATATTTTCCCTTACAAATTGAAATGCATTATATTTCTATGTCTCTTTACCACAAAATGGGACTTCCAATGGCAGAGCCAAGTCGTTGCTGACCAGCTCAAAAACAGGGTGAAAGATAAAGGAGTGCTTAACCCTTTCCTTGGCCATCACTTCTCTTCCATTCTCTTTCTCTAGATTGCCAAATGTGTTTGGTTCAGCTGGGGAAGGAGAGTGGTTGAGTGGGTAAATGTAATGGGGTAGGAACTTAGGGCACCTAGGGTGGATCTACACACAGGAAAAAACACAATAAATAACTCAGAAATTAAATTGTTATAACAAAAGGGGGGAAACACTATGGAAAATCTTGTAAAATTTTGTTTATTCTTCAGCGCCCTCTGGTGTTGCGTGTTTATAATGCATTCAAAACGCTGTTTCTTTACTAATGTAGGTGAATCCCTAGAGTGAAACCTCTCACTCAATGTAAACTTACCTGCTTTGCAAATGCAAACCTTTACAAAAGTATTAACTCCAATGTATACAAACATTAAGGGACACGGGTAGCTCTATGGTGTAAACCACTGAGCCTTGGGCTTGCCGGTCGGAAGGTCAGCGGTTCGAATCCCTGCGACGGGGTGAGCTCCTGTTGTTCAGTCCCAGCTCCTGCCATCCTAGCAGTTTGAAGGCACGTCAAAGTGAAAGTAGATAAATAGGTACCGCTCTGGCGGGAAGGTAAATGGTGCTTCCTGTTGAATGGTTTCTTTAAATGTAAAGGTTCATCATTGTTCCACTCGATGTGTATATCTTAAAGGGGCCAGAGCAAGGGCCAGAGCAAGATAACGAGACCCAACTTTAAAGCTGTGAAACATAGCAGGTGCTGCTGAGTTGTATTTGATTAAGGTGTGTCAGCATTTGGGTTTAGTATATAAGGAGCAGCACCTAGCTCTCCCATTACCCTGGGGGTTGGGTTGGTGGTTGGGTCTGGTTTGGTTGTTAATGTATTTAGTGTAAATGGAGTTTTTGTTTTTCTTATTAAAACCTTGTTTAAGTTATTTTTGAGTCCTTTTCATTTTTAATGCATGATCTCCCCAGCAAGCTATCTGCAGCGCTACCATACTGCAAATAGCCAACATCTTTGGTTATGGGCCCAGCTGCTGAGTGGATGACTGCATATTTTTGGACTCTGAGGTTTGAAAACTCCTTCTCCTGTTAGTGTAATTTTTTGTGGGTCTGGAAGAGTTCCAGAATGGTTGACCGGGTTCCTGAAGCTGAGAAGGCTCTGGTCTTCCCACAGCTAACAGATGAGAACTATAGTTTATGGTCTTTTCGGGTGGAGGCGCTTTTGACCTCTAGAGAAGTATGGACCTATGTAACTGATGACCCTCCTGACCCTGTAACTAATGCTTGGTCGAAAGGAGATGCAAAAGCCAGGGCGATAATTAATTTGGCAGTCAGCGACCAGCAAGTAGTCTATATAAGAAATAAGAAAACTGCCAAAGAAATGTGGGACAGTCTTGCAGCAGTGCATGTTAGAAAAGAGTCAGCATCTGCATTGTCGTTTTTCAAGCAGTTGTACCAGACGAAGTTGCAGCCTGGTGGTGATTTGGCAGCACACTTGAGACGTCTGGAGGCAATACGCGGCGAATTAATTCGAAGGGACATGGTGATACCTGATATTCAGTATGTTTTTATCATCCTTTGTTCCCTTAATGAGGACTTTGATGGTATAGCTAGCCAGATATCTGCTGTTCCACCAGCACAATTAACTGTGGAAGGGGTAACGGCAAGATTAATGGGCGAGTTGGATAGAAGGGAGGCTTGTGCCATAAGCACTCCTATTTCCAGAAAGAATGAGGAACGCCATATGCAAACCTGTGGTGATACAACTGCATTTAAAGCTGCAAAGCGTTGTTGGTTCTGCAATAAGCAAGGACATTTTGCAAAGGACTGCAGAGCCAAAAGAAAGCAAAGTACTCCCAAGTCTGTTTCTGTTCGTCAGTCACGGTTGTCAGCCCAACAGCAGACATCGTATAGTAAAGACAGAAACGAGCCGCGAGCTTTTCATGCTTGGACTACAAATCGTAAAAGAATTAAAGATGCCAAGTGGAAGTCTTTTATTATAGACTCTGGAGCATCTCAGCACATCTGCAATGATCGAAGCTTGTTTATTTCTTTCGAAGAGGAAATTGGTAATGTACATTTAGCCAATTCACAAGTCTTGCAGTCGCTTGGCAGAGGTACTGTTAAACTTGACTCTTTAAACATTACAATAGCAAACTGCATTTACTGCCCGTCAGTGGACAATTTATTGTCAGTAAGGTGCTTTGCTCGTCAAGGCATAACTGTGCGTTTCTTAAAATCAATGTGTGAGTTTTTTGATGGGAACAAACGTTTATTGTATGCCCGGGACTCTGATGGTTTATATAGACTCTATTTTCGCACCTACTCCCAATCGCCTATAAATTGCAGAGCAGCACAGTCAAGCCAGGGGTTGAGGAATGTAAGGCCTCATTCCGGGTGTGTCCATGAGGCGCACAGAATTCTGGGACACCTGAATTTTGCTGATGTAATTAAGACAAAGAATATTGTTAATGGCCTCAACTTAAAACCATGTAAATTCTTTATGCAATGTCTATCCTGTTGCAAGAATAAGATTAAGGTTGCACGCAAGGGTAGGTGCTCAGATAGGAAAGTAACTGAACCATTTGAGCGTGTACATTGTGATTTAGTTGGGCCACTCCCACCATCATTAGGAGGTTCTAAGTACTGGCTTACTCTGATAGACCAGTATAGTAGATACTGTTGGACTTATGCAATAGCTGAGAAGTCCCAAGCATTTGAAAAGTATAAAGTTTTTTGCAACTGGGTAAAAACGCACTTTAACAAACCAATTAAGAACCTGTTTTCTGACCGGGGCGGGGAATTTGTTTCTGAGGATTTTGAGAAATTCCTGGAAGCGCAGGGGACTACTCATGAGTTATCTTGCCCCCGAAGTCCCTGGCAAAATGGGCTTGTTGAAGTTGTGCAGCGTGACCTACAGGCAGGGGTTAAAACGTATCTGCATGATGCTAATCTGCCCAAAGACTTTTGGGCTGAAGCACTTAATGCATTTTGTTACGTTAGAAATCGCAGTTATCATACTGGTTTAGATGTCACCCCCTATGAGAAACTGTTTAAAAAACGCCCTAATCTGAAATACCTCCGCATTTGGGGTTCAGATGTAATTATGCATTATCCTGCTAAGCAAAAATTGGGTGAACGTAGTGTCCAGGGAAAATTAATGGGCTACCAGCAGGGGGCGTACAGAATTTACATACCAGCAACTGGCAAATTTCATATTACCAGAAGCATGATACAAACTGTAAATTGGAATGGAGTTGCTGTCTTCCAAGATACTGATGGTATAGATAATACTGAGGAAGAAGAGGAAGAAACAGCAGAAGAAGCAGCAGGAAATAGTGCTTCTGAATTAATGGGAAAAGACAAAAAGCCTGTTGAGTCTGATAAATTGTTTGATGATTTAAAGTCACAGGCACCCGAGGGGAGGTCAGATTCTCTTGAGTTTTCTGACCGTGAGCTTAGCCTACAGGCACCTCTTCAATCTGACAATGATTTACAACCTGAAACTAGTGGTTTACTTAGTCCCATTAAGTCTGAGAAGTCTGACTCTCCTTCTGGACTGAGACGTTCAGATAGAAAGAGACAGAAGCCACAACGATTTGCAGATGAACATTTTAATACTGTGTATGCCAATAAGGTAGTTTTTGAGCCAAAAAGCTACAGTGATGTTCAGAAATTACCTAAGCAACAAGCTGCAAATTGGTATAAAGCTATGAACTCCGAGATAGCTTCTTTAAAAGAGCATAACACTTGGTCTCTTGTACCACAAACCCCAGATATGAGACTTATTGATTCGAAATGGGTTTATAGAGTTAAAACGAATGACAAAAATGAAGTTGTAAGGTACAAAGCAAGATTAGTTGCTAGGGGTTTTCAACAAATTCCAGGCGAAGATTATGATTTGTGTTACTCACCAAGCGTAAAATATGAAACAGTTAAGCTTTTGTTAAAAGATGCATCACAGCGTGGACATTCCGTTTATCACCTAGATATAAAAACTGCATATTTGTTTGCAGATTTAAAAGAACAAATTTTTATGCGTGTTCCTGAAGGCATAGACGCCGCTGAAGGTTTGGTATGCAAATTAAACAAATCCCTTTATGGTCTGCACCAAAGTGGAAGGAATTGGCACCAAACTTTAGCAAAAGAATTGCTGGATATTGGTTTTTCACAAGGAAAGGCAGACAATTGTGTGTTCATAAAGGAAAGGGCAAACTCTGTAACAAAAATATGTGTGTATGTAGATGACGTATTAATTTCTACAAAAACTAAACAGGAATATGAACAGGTGGTATCACAGTTACAGAAGAAATTTGATGTAGTGGAATTAGGCATAGCTAAAAATTACTTATCCATGCAAATTGAGAAAGGCAAAAATGGATCTTTTCTGGTTCATCAAACTGCAAAAATTGATGATCTTGTTGAAATGCTATGTTTAGAAAATGCAAATGGGAAGGAAACACCTATGGTGTGTGGTTTCACCTTTACAGGTGAAGACAAGCCATTTCCTAACAAAACTTTGTATCGTTCTGCTATAGGCAAGCTAAATTTCATTCAAAGAATCTCAAGACCAGATATAACTTATGCTTTTCACTTTCTGGCAAAATTTGTGGAAAAGCCTACTACACAATGTTTCTCTGCTCTTAAGAGAGTGGTAATGTACCTTAAACATACCAAACATTATAGGTTGCAGTTTACAACATGTATTGACAAAGGTTTTGAAATTTTCTGCGATGCATCTCATGCAATGGAACAAAATAATTGCAGGGGTGTGTCTGGTATGGTGTTTTGTTATAACGGTTGTCCATTTGAATGGAAGTCCCAAACACAAACCATTATTTGTCTCTCCACAACAGAAAGTGAATTGTGTGCATGCGTTCAGGCCACTCGTGATGTAGAATGGTATCTGCAAGTGTTTGCAGACCTACAGATGCAAGTAACACTACCAGTAAAAGTTTACCTTGATTCCCAGAGTGGACTTGCTATCCTGTGCTCAGAGACCAATACGCAGCGCACTAGAGTCTTAAGGTTACGTTTAGAATTTGTAAAGCAACTAATTGCTGATGAAATGGTTGTATTTGAATATGTTCCTGGTGACAGTCAAATTGCGGACATTTTTACAAAAGCACTTCCAAAGGTTACACATGAAAAACATGTACAAAGTATGCTTTCTGTTTTTGTTCCACAATGATGAACCGCAGGGGAAATGTTGAATGGTTTCTTTAAATGTAAAGGTTCATCATTGTTCCACTCGATGTGTATATCTTAAAGGGGCCAGAGCAAGGGCCAGAGCAAGATAACGAGACCCAACTTTAAAGCTGTGAAACATAGCAGGTGCTGCTGAGTTGTATTTGATTAAGGTGTGTCAGCATTTGGGTTTAGTATATAAGGAGCAGCACCTAGCTCTCCCATTACCCTGGGGGTTGGGTTGGTGGTTGGGTCTGGTTTGGTTGTTAATGTATTTAGTGTAAATGGAGTTTTTGTTTTTCTTATTAAAACCTTGTTTAAGTTATTTTTGAGTCCTTTTCATTTTTAATGCATGATCTCCCCAGCAAGCTATCTGCAGCGCTACCATACTGCAAATAGCCAACACTTCCATGCGCTGCTCTGGTTTCGTCAGAAGCGGCTTAGTCATGCTGGCCACATGGCCCGGAAAAACTGTCTGTGGACAGTTGTCCTTGGCCAGTAAAGCGAGATGAGAGCCGCAACCCCAGAGTCGTTCGCAACTGGACTTAGCTGTCAGGGGTCCTTTACCTTTGCCTTTTTTATAGAAACATTGCATTTTATGCACATTAAACTTTTAACTTTAACAAGTTGGAGTTTGACAATATCTAGAAAGCCACAGTTGACTATGCCTGTGCTAGAAAACTATTCCATCTTTAAAAATAATGTGAGGTTGCGCAGCCTTTCTCTTCATCATAGCAGAAGTCATTCATGGCTTCTGACTATACCCTTGACTTATAATGGTGTCATAATTGCCCTTATGTGATGCTTTATTCTTGCAATGGTAGTCTTCAAAGTTCCAAAGCCTTGACTCAGAAAACAGGCAGTATACTTTGGTATCCTGCTAAGTGTTATATTTGGCAGGTGGTTAGCATAAATGGACTTATTGCTATGACTTTATATGACAAACTAATGAGCGATCAGGGACTTAGCAAACAAATATTGGTTGTTTGTTTTTTGAAAGGCTGGAAATCTCCTTCCCCATCCTTGAAATATGGCACCCATCAGAGACAGTCACAATCAGTAGCTGAACTGGGTTCCATACAGTCACAAAAAACAAACAAACCAAAAAAGCCTCAAGAACACAAAATAAATAGCAAAAACAAAAGTGCCAAACTTAATCTATTTGAGAAGTCCGTTTGACTTCCGAAATGTTCAAAAACCAAGGCGCAGCTTCTGATTGGTGCAGGCGCCCCGGAAACAATAGCTGACAGTCACGTTGGACGTTCAGCTTCTGAAAAACATTCGAAAACCGGAACACTTCCGGTTTTTTGGCATTTGGGAACCAAGGCGTTTGAGAACCAAGCTACCACTGTATTTAGTTCATTCTCTGCAAATGGAAGAGTTTGTGTCAGGGACAGGGACAGAGCTGCCATACTATGACCACTTTTTCCTGTTTTATACTGGTTTCTTGGGTTATC